>NC_043704.1:34527297-34555331 GCF_006229205.1 Suricata suricatta | reverse complement strand
TATATATATATTAATGTTTATTTTAGAGAGAGAGGCAGAGCACAAGTGGTGGAGGGTCAGAGAGAGAGGGAGACCCAGAATCCAAAGCAGGCTCCAGGCTCTGAGCTGTCAGCACAGACCCAACACTGGGCTCAAACCCATGAACCCTGAGATCATGACCTGAGCTGAGGTCTGATGCCTAACCAATTGAGCCACCCAGGTGTCCCACGATCTATTTGATATTTTTAATATAATGTGGAAATTTTTCAGCTAGTATTTCTTTAAATTTTTAGTCCTAACTTTATTTCTCCTTTCCTTCTGGGATTCCAATTACACATAGGTTTGCTTATTTATATCCACAGATTACTGATGCTTTGTTCATTCATTCAATCTTTTTGATTTGGACAATTTTATTGAATTATCTCCAAATTCATTATTCTGTTCTCCTGTTGTTACTGATGATGTTAATCCCATTCAATTAATGTTTAATTTCAAATAGTGTAGTTTTCAATTTTAGGATTTTCATTATAGTTTAAGATATTTTATATCTGAATGCTTTTTCATTCAGTCAGTCTTTTTGATTTGGATCATTTATACTGACTTATCTCCAAGTTCATTAATTTGTTCTCCTACTGTTACTGATATTCTTAATCCCATTCAATTAACTTTTAATTTCAAATAGTGTAGTTTTTAATTTTAGGATTTCACTTATTTAATATATTTTATCTATGAAATTTTTCTAATTTGTTCCCTAATCTTTTTTATGCTATTTCCTATAGATTCTTTAATATATTTCTTATAATTACCTTAAACTTTGTGCCTGCTAATTCTATCATTTGGATTATCCATTAGATCGTATCTATTGGCTTCTTTCTCCCATTTACTATAGGCTATTTTTCCTGTATATATAGATATAGATATATAGAAATATATTTATAGATATATATTTATATTTTTTAAGTTTTTCATAACTTTTTGTTGTATGTGGCACATTGTGGATGATATATGTGGAGAATCTGCATTCTATTAACTATCCTTTATATAATGTTGAGTTGCAATAGGTTACTTACAGATAACCTCAACCTTGTAAAACTTGGTTTTAAGTTTTGTTAGGGAAAATAGATTTTGATTTTGCCCATTTTCTAGAATAAAAAGCTTACTCTTATTCCTAAAGTGTGGCATATCCAGTGTTTCAATGGAAGGATTGAAGCAAACACTTACGTCAAAGTCTCAAGAATCAGGGGCGCCTGGGTGGCTCAGTCGGTTAAGCCTCCGACTTCGGCTCAGGTCAGATCTCACGTTCGTGGGTTCGAGCTCCACATCAGGCTCTGTGCTGACAGAGCCTGGAGCCTGCGTCTGGTTCTGTGTCTCCTTCTCTCTCTGCCCCTCCCCGTCTCATGCTCTGTCACTCTCTGTATCAAAAATAAATAAAACATTTAAAAAAATTAAAAAAAAATAAAAAATAAAGTCGCAAGAATTAAACTCTAGAATCTAGCGTTCCAATCTGAAGCAGTAACTAAATCAGGTTTTAAAACTATCCCTCTGTCCCTTTTCTCATGTGCGGGATTCTCACAGCAGTTCAAACTGAGGGGAGTGTGGACACGGATTTAGAACAACTCTCTGGTTCCCTCTTTGATGGAAAATGTCCTCCTTTTTATTTTCTGACTGTTCTGGTAGCATGAAATTCTGATTTCTGTTTCATTAGCGTGAGATTAGAATTCCAAAAAGATTGGTCAGAATGTGTGTGTGTGTATAGAAGTGAAACTAAAAATTTCTCAAATTCGAGGTGAGATGAATTTACAGATATCCAGGAAGTTCAGTAAATCCCAAGCATGAGAAATACCTAGAAAGCCATGGATAAGCTCATCATAGTAAAAATGCAAGAGAATATTAAAGCACAGATCTTAAAAGAATCAAGAATGAATATATATAATATGTACAAGGGAAGTATATTTCCACAGAAATCTTGCATGTTAGAAGATAATGGAATAATTTTAAGGAGCTAAAGGGGAAATGGTCAATCCAGAATTCTATTTCTTTTAAGAATTCTTTTTTATAAATATAGGTGACCTTAACAATAGGTCTGGGGAGCACAGTTGTAATTTTGCAGCTGGATCCAATCTGAATAAATGATCCTAACTGAAAAATAAATAAATAAATAAATAAATAATAAATAAATAAAAAAATACAGGTGAAATCAAGACAATTTTGTCTGAAATAAACTTGACATAATTTGTGACCAGAACACTCACATTCTGAGAAATAAAAAAGAAATTTCTATATACTGAAGGGAAATAATAGCAGTTTGGAAGTTAGGTCAACAGGAAGGAACTGAGTTTCAGAAATGGTAAAACTATGATTTTTTTCCTCTATTAAAAGCAATTACTTATTTGATGATAAAATAATATGTAGTCTGTTCTTTATTATATACATCAAAGTAAAATATGTGATAATAATAGTTCTAGGGGGTGGAAGGAATTAAATAAACATATGCTATTGTGGACTTCTTCAAAATTAAAAGTTTTATATAATTCTTTGAAGGTGCAGTGGAAAAGTTAATAGTGCAGGTCATAATTCATAAAGCTTTAAATAAATCAAACAAAGGGTTATAGCAAAAAAATCTGAAATACTAAAAAATGCTTAATTAATCTAGAATGATCCAGGAAAGTTGGAATAAGAGAACAAAAACAGATGGGACAAATAATAACATATAGTAAGATGGTTGGCTTGAACCCAACTATCTTAATATAATATAAAATGCAAATTGACTAAACATTCCAAATAAAAACTAAGATTTTATGTTTGGAAAAAAAAAAAGCAAAGTTCACCTGTATGCTTATTACAAGAGAAAAGCTTCAATGTATAAAATGAAAATGATGCAAAATATCTCATGCAAACATTTCATGAGGATGCTTCTATGTAAATATCAGAAAAAATGGATTCCAAGACAAAGAGTAATATAAAGGAAAAAAGAATGACATTTCACAATGATAAGAGGGTCAGTTTATCAAGAAAAGGTAATAATCCTTATTGTTTATCCAGTAATAATGGAGCTTCAATGTTCTTAATGAAAAGGTTGATAGAACGAATGGAGCAAAAACACAAGTAAATTTAAAATTTAAATATTCTTCTCACAGTAATTAGAATGAGAAGACAAAGTTCAATAAGAATATCAAAGTTCTGAAAACATTATCCACCATCTTGACCTGACAGCACTATATACAACTTTAAAGGGCTATACTCAACTTGTTCAGAAGACATTTTTTTTTTTACTAATACACATGAAAAACCAAATAAAATAGACATTATGGAAGATCCTGCAGCAAGACTAAATACATTTCAAGGGATTTAAGTTATACAGAATGTATTCTATAATTATAAATGAATTCAATTAGAAATCAATACAAAAAGTATCTAGAGTACGCCAAATATGTAGGAATAAAGTCAAACAATTCTAAATAACCCATAGATCCAATAATAAACAAGGTAAATTTAAAAACAATCTAAGTAGAATGATAATGAAAATACAACAGAGGAAAAATTGTAGGATCTCTATCTGTGTATTTATTTATCTAAGAGTATTTAGGGAAAAAATGAGTGTTTTAGCTTTAAATCTTATAAAGTAAAACCTTAACTGTTAAGTTAAAATACTTATACAAGAAATAAGAATTAAGTTTCCACTTACAATGCTAAAAAAGAGAAAATTAAACTCAAAGGAATTTACAAGGAGGAAATAATAAAATGTAAGTGGAAAGCAATAAATTGTGTAAATAATATACAAAAATCATAAAGCCAAGTTTTGATTCTTTGAAAGACTACTGAAATTGATCAATATGTAGTAAGGCCGATTAAGAAGAGAGAAAGTCCAGAGAAAGAAATTTAGAAGCAGTTCACAATGACTCCTTTTCTTAGGGCAAGTTGCCTAGCAAATTCATGAATTAATTGATTTCTAGCGCTGGTACTTTAATTATTAAGGCTGTGCTCATGATTTAAATTGACACTAGAACTTGGAGTAACTGCATAAAAACTAGTTAAGGTAACGGGAATTTTCGCAAGTTCTCTTCTGGAGTACATGATAAGTAAGTATTTTATGAATGATGCAGTGAGAAACTCAAAGTTGTGTAGTACATGTTGTGTCTGATGAGTCCTACAAATACTAGCCTTAAAACATAATTTCAAACAATGGCATTTTTCAAAGTGAAAGTTATGCACATCAGGAATTTTGACTTTTTTGCACAGAAAACTTTTTGATAAAAAAAAATAGACCTCTAGCATAATATAGTACTTAGTTGACAGCAAATTCTTTGATTAGTGAAAAAATAAATTTCAGTATTTTATTTTGTTATTTAAAAAACTTGTTTAACATTTATTCATTTTTGAGACAGAGACAGAGTGCGAGTGGGGGAGGGGCAAAGAGAGAGGGAGACACAGACTTGGAAACAGGCTCCAGGCTCTGATCTAGCTGTCAGCACAAGGCCTGAGGCAGGACTCAAACCCAGGAGCCATGAGATCATGACCTGAGCCAAAGTCAGAGGCTTAACCGACTGAGTCACCCAGGCGCCCCTAATCTTCAGTATCTTAACTAATAAATATTTTCAAGCCTTGTTAAGTATTTTTTAATTTTTTAAACTTCTTAAAGTTTATTTATTTACTTTGAGAGAGAGTATGAGTGCAAGCGGGGGAGGGGCAGAGGGAGGGAGAGAGAGAATTCTAAACAGGCTCCTCACTGTCAGTGCATTGCCTGACACGGGACGCCACCCCACCACCATAAGATCATTACCTGAACCAAAATCAAGAGGCTGACTCTTAACTGACTGAGCCATCCAGGAGCCTCTAAAGAATTCTCAATTTTAATTTAAGCTTGGATTCAAAAAAATTTTTTAATATACTTATTTCTTTTAGGTATTTATAACAATTTGTGCAAAATTCTTATGGCTTCCATCATTTTAAACGCTGCTAAGACAAAATTCTTATCTGCAAATAGCTTTCTTAGTTTGATATTTTTCTTTCCGTAACTACTTACAATCACGCTGAGGTTTCTTTTATACTCCTCCGTGGTGCTCTTAGCTTTTCTCTTCTCTAGGGCTGAAGTTCTTCCTGGAGTCTAAGCATTCACATGCATTCAGACATATCTAGGGAGAGAAATGCACTGCTTCTGGGGATAATATTATTCTAATTAAGAAAAACTGGTTGTGAAAATTTGGTTCAAAGACCAGTATGAGAAAGGAGGAATGATTCTAAATCAGAATTGGGTTAGTTATTCAGAGCTCCCTTCCCCTAACCCCACCCCCCACCCCCCAGAAATTTATGTTGAGTCTTTAAGGCCTGTAATTAACAATTGAGTAAAAGCTCAAACATCTCCTTGGGACATTGAGAGCGCAAGGCGGCCATGGAATTGGTGCCAGCAGCTTTGGCAGCAATAGAAGGCATTGCCAGCTGCTTTGGCAGCAACATAAAATAATGCCTCAAGGCGGACATCAGCACTGTCCACATGAAACCTCAGCAACCTCAGAGTCTGGCAGGTCCTCGCAGAATGCCCAGGGGAAAGGATTGAAGGTGTGCTAGGGATTTATGGGGTGGGAGTGGAGGCAGTTAGCATGCTAACTGGGTTCCGATAGGAGTCCTCCAATGAAAATAGGTGAACTGCCTCCTGAAAAGTTCTAGAATTCACTGGAAGTCATTTGAGACTAGGCTAAATTTACAATTTAATAGGAAGGCTTGAGCCAGAGGAATATTTCTTGATTATACTAGTGAAACTTGTTTTTACTCTCTTAATGCTTAATATGATTTTACTCCATTGATGTGGCCCAGAAACTATGACCTATTCCAGTCCTCTTATCCAGGGATTACAGCCACTGAATTTTCTTGCTAGTCCCAAGGACCAAATTACAAGTCATCAGGAAGAATTCCCTTTTTACCACCAATAATCTAACTGCTTGCTACTTAATGGCTTATGGTTAATATAAATACATTTCCAAGAAATGAGTGTTGCCCTAAAACTTTATTCTTTTTTAATATCACCCAGTGAACACTTAAAATAGATTTAGGATTGTCAACGTACACAATTCTAACAACTCATATGATATTGGTTTAAGTTTACTTTTCCATCAAAGCAAAACTTTAACAAAGACTATCTAAAATATTTAAAAAGACAACTCCTCTGAAATATGTAGTCATTTTAAGATAGCCAGAAAAATCATTCATACCAATTCAGAATGTTAATTACCTTTCAGTGAAGACTTGTGTCTAATATAGACGCAAAATCAGGGTATGGAGGCTAGGGTTTAACAAACACAAATCCTTAGTCTGTGAAACATACAGACTGATAAGGAGCTATGTTCTAATGTTGAGCTGTGTTTTTCATTTAGACCAGTGTGCACATGTTGGACATGTTGCTAAATAGTTTAAGGATATTAGAACATATTTTAATGACATCCATGATTTTATATATCAAAATTTTCAGGCAGGCCATTTAACAAGGAAAATGGAGTACATGCAAATGTACTTGAAATATTTTCACTGAAGAGTAGATTATCCAACTATCTATGACATGCATCTGGAAGGCAACTTTCCTATCTGTATCCAACACCCCAGGTTTAAAGGGAGGTAATAAGAGTGGTTTGGAATTTTAAAGTGTTTCTGATACTTCTAAGTCAACAAAGTTGACAGAAGTTAAACAGAACACAAGTTAACAGAAATTAAGCAACATATTCACTTCAAATATTAGGTCTCTCTAAGAATTGAGGAGAGATGGACAGGATTAACATGTTTCCCAAGGCAATAAATGAGCAATACTTCAGCAGTTATAGAAGAAATAATGTGTACACATAAAGCTCAGAGGTCCTTATTTCTGGACTCTTTGTACTATCTTTCAATCATATTAAAGTTCTGAATTAAGAGCCCTCTTTAAACTCAAAATGAAAGAAATCAGATGTGTGGAACGCAAGTGGCTGACAGAAATTCCTCGTTCTGTGTTTATTCTGAATATACTTTTCAATAAAGGTATTTTTCACTTTTCCCTTTTTCAAAATCTTATGTGAAATGTGTGTTTGGAGTGTTCCTTTAACTTTATGTCTCATTTCTGTGGCACTCCAAGGCAAATGTTCCATTTCTCATTGTCTTCAGTAGGATTTCTGTCCTTTGTAAATGGTCCTGACTTGACTCCTGGGGCTTGTCACACCCGTTCTGATTGCTAGGGTGATCTGGCACTGACCAGGTATTTCAGCTTCCCCTTAGGCTAACTCTACCACAGAGGTCTAGATTTCTCATACTTGTCTGATCTCAGCACTGATTCCTGAACAAGAGCTTTTATTAATATTTATGTCTTATTCAGACAGACACTTTGTTTGGAGGAATGAAGGACTGTACTGAATAATCATTATCCATCTGGGTAATGATTCACATTTCTCATCTCTGAAGTTTGAGAAAAGCCTTGAAGTTTGCCCAGCACATACGCAATGTTAGCCTGAGGGATTATATTGACTTTAAACATCCTATCATCTCCTAGGTAAAACTGAGACTCACCCTCTCAAGGAAATCCCATTTGAACAACTGAACTAAGATTATAAATGTTTTATTAGTTTCGAGTTGAGGATACTATTAAGAGAATCAGTGTTGTTCATAATTCAAGAATTTCCAAGTATGTTCTATGCTGTATAATTTCCCTAATAGTAAATTGTAGATGTTTTCCTCTGTTAATTAGTCCTGTACATTTTTTTTTCCAGAATAAAACCATGATTTTTCTAGTCTTTCTACATACTAATGAGTGAATAGCTATGCCATTGTAGACGAAAGATGTGTATTTGAAAGCCAAGGCACCTGGATTCTAATTCTTCTTCTCCCCATAATTAGCCATCTGGCCTCGGGTAGGTCAGTTCACTCCCCTAGGCACAATCTACATATTGAGAATTAAATTTGGATATTATCTATTGTTTCTTCCCATCTAAAATATCTTTTTCTTTTCTTTTGGTTGACAAAATAAGTAATCAAAGTCACAGATTTGCTATTCGAAGGCATTTTTTCTCCCATTGCTGCATGCAATCCTACACACAGACGTTGTGTGTCTGTGAAAGGCATGCACAATGGTCTAAGGCATCGCCTACATAATTATGAAAAAATATATAATAATTCATACATATATGAATAAAAATATAGCAGCTTAGAATTTTATAAATGGTCTTATAGTCATCTCTCCCACTATGTTTTGGACATCATATCTTAATAGGCTGTTCTTCATTCAGGTATTCTAGACACACTGGTCTCTGCAATATTAATCTATGCCATTGAGCCTGCCTCAGCCTCAGGAATTTTGATCTTGAATTTTCCTCCTCCTGAAATGTTCTTTTACTAGATATCCATATTCCTTGCTCTCTCTCTCTCTTTTTGTCTCAGTTCTAATCTCACCTACCCAAAAAACATCCTGTGCATCCACCATCCTCATACATATATATGAGCACATATATAAAGAGAAAAAATAGGTTAAGTGACCTGCAAAATATTATTTCTGTCCATTGAAGTGAGGCATATAGAACTGAAGATTGGCTGCCTGTGTTGTGCTTTACCTGCACAACCATCCTGCCAACTAAACATATTGTCTTTTGGCAGAAGGACCATTTATGTGAAACTTCATAACTGTGATGAGGTCAAGTCTACAAATTAATTAGTTTTTAATTTCTCCATCTGCTAAGCTATGAAGTGACAGAAAATATATAAGTAGCAGCTGCAGAGAAGGGCTAGAATAAAATACCAGGGGAAGCTTGGGAGGGCGGAAGCCTTGAAGAGGTTTTAGAGACCAGGAATTTGTAGCTCCCGGGAGAGGAACGCTGGACCTGGAATGAAGAGCTCACCTTGAACTCCCTGAGCTGAATGGAGGGTAGTGTCCCTGGCACCAGGGCTCTCATCTGTAGGAAGTCATTTCAGGTATTCATTTAAAATTCTAATAGAATGCTAGTGCAAAGTGCTAACATCAAAGGGAAAAAAAGAAAACATCATTGGGGAAGGGAAGTTGATCTTTCTAACCAATGTGTTTTTCAATAAACTTTATTGTAAAAATTGAAGACGATGTGTCTGTGTGGAAATGAATCACATCTCAGCTGTGGCACCTCACACATCATGATGATGTATCCAGGTTGCAGGCTCTCTGAAAGCACATCAGTTGAAATCATGACATAAAAGCAATTTCTCCCAAAAGTCACAGTAAGATTGCCTCTGTTTTTAAAACAGTAACTCATAAGTTCTAAAAAGTCTCCTTCTTTCCTTCATTGAACAACTATAAGACTGGTAGTATATATATAAAAAAAAGCATTACGCATTAAATACAAACATAGAACAAATATTCTTAATTTAAAACTGTGAATGAGATTTAAGGAATCTCTGAGATATGTGGGAAAAAAACAAGTCACAAATCACAGTTATCCAAGTTTTTATATATAATCTGAAGCTGGAAGAAAAATGAATCATGAGTCTAATCAGGAAATGTACTTTTTTACATATTTATATGATTATGTATACTTATGTATGTATATATGTGCACTAGACCAAAATTAGAGGGTTATTTATTAAATATACACACAGAGAAACAAAATATATTTCTCTGATTAATGTCCTTGACACATGAGCAAGAAATGTGAGAGCTGAAAGAGACGCCGAGACCATCCTTAATCTGTCTCCCAATTTAGTCAGTCCCTTACATATATGTGTATACATGTACATCCAGAGTTGGACCACTTCTTTTCACCAGCTTTTCCTATATGAACCTGATCTGACCGGGGATGATCTCTCTAAGAGACTCTAAGAACTCTCTTATATAGCATCTCTGATATTAATGACAGTTCATAGAGAAGATGCTTTTCACAGAGAGATTATTTTAAATTGCCAGGTCATATGATGCCGCTTCTCAAATTCTCCAATGGCTTCTCATTTCATTCATAGTAATACTCATGAGTTTGGAATTTTAGGAAGGTGTCTTACAGCCATCCCTCCCCCTTTGTTTTAGACTTTACATCTTAGTATTCTCCTTTTCTTTCAGATACTCCAGCCACATGGGCTTCCTGGTTTTTATTCCATCACATTGAGTCTGCTTCAACCCAGGAATTTTGAACTTGAGTTTCCCACTTCCTGAAATGTTCTTTTCCCAGAGAGTCATATCCTTTTTTTCCCTCTTTTCTTTCAGATATCCTCTAATCTTACCTTATCTGACAAGCAATTCTTACTTATCTGTATGAAAAGACTCCATTTCCCTGAGAGCCTTCTCTTCATACACTGTCTTATTTTCCTTTGTAGCGTCAGTCCCCTCCTAGCATATTATATATTTGCTATTTATTTGTTTAACAGCCAAGGCAAGTGCTATATCAATTGATATCTACTGATGACAGATTGGATATTCAGCAGCCTAAGTAATGAGATAAATTTTGGTCAGAAGGAGCCTGACTTGTTAAACCAAGGCATAGATTTTGTCTTTCCTATAACTGATTCACTTAAAAAAATTTTTTTAACATTTATTTATTTTTGAGAGACAGAGAGAGACAGCATGAGCAGGAGAGGGTCAGAGAGAGGAGGAGACACAGAATCTGAAGCAGGCTCCAGGCTCTGAGCTGTCAACACAGAGCCCGATGCGGGGCTCGAACCCACGAACCGTGAGACCATGACCTGAGCCAAAGCCAGATGCTCAACCGACTGAGCCACCCAGGCACCCCTGATTCACTTTTAAAGGGCTCATCACGTAAGCAATGGAAAAGATGAGAATTAAGGAACTTTTCTTTAAAGTAAAGATCTTTTAGTCCATTTTGCTGGTTAACTGCTTCTTATGCAATAAATGGTCTCTGGTAAGCATTACCAGGAGGTACAAAAATACACATATCTTCTGCCTACTTCCATAGGTCTATTCATATTCCCATTTTCTGATCTCCTTTTAGCAGATCTTCCAAGGCCCCTGACCAACCATTCAAGTCATTTGTCACTGCTAAGGCATTTATATATATGTTTACACATACATGGTTAACCTTACCACTATATCAAATGAAATAGCCAAATATTCCACTCATAACTCAGAATATCCCTGAGTAGAGTTGACAGTAATCCATTTTCAGACCCATCAGTGAGCTGGTGGTATGACCCAGTCTACCATAGTCCATTAAGATAAGGATCTTTTTAAAACAGTCATGTAGAACTAGCTTTTAAAATACTTCCTAGGTTGACACTTGATTGGATTGAACTTGTCACTTCTCTTTATTCATGACTTCTAAAAGAAGTTAATAAAGCAGTTAACAGTTAAAAAGCAATTAACTAAGTTATCACAAACAGTTAACTAAGCAAGGCACAAACGACATGTTTCAAGTACCTAAGGATATTTTTTTCTGAAGGTCTGCTACAGAGGGTTGCTGCTATTAATAATACCTCAGGTTGTGTTCCTCTGAATGCACACCTTGAAATAATGTCTTGCATGAAACTAATTCATTATATTACAGAGAATAGACGTTGGGTAGCATAGCAAGTGAGTTGAGGATGGAGGGAAAAAAGAAAACATACATGGGATAGTTATTCAAGTCATCACCATGAGAAGCTTATTTCAGCCGGGGCCTTTGGAGAAGCATGAAGAACGTCTCCAAATGCTATTTCCCTTTACTTCAGCTTTTATATTCACTGGTTGGGGATAGCCTGTGAATAATAACTTCCTCCTGCTGCTATAAGTATTCACTATATAGTAGAGGTCTTAGAGCTAAAACTGAAATGGTGACACATGCATGAGTTAAGGCCCTGTTAGCTTCAAGTGAATCTTAGCCTGGGAAGTCTCCATGACACCCTTTTCTCAAGATTTGAATAGAATCAGAGATAAGGTCAAATTGATGTACTTGAGTCAATCATTCTTGCTATTACTATGGGCTTCATAAATCAGCTACCTAACAATTTGGTCCAAATTTTTGTGACTTACTGGATTCAGACACATAAATGCAGTTTTCATAATTTACTTTCACCTCTTCATTAATAACCAGTTCCCTGGGCAACACATTCTTTCTCCAAACATTTTGCAATTCAGTGATTTTACAGGAGTCAAATAAATTTTTAATAGAGATAATTGGGAAAAAAAACAAGGTAGAAGATTTAAGTCATAATCTTCAAATTAAAGTAAAGGAAGACTTTCCAAATGATAGAGCATGGATAGCCATTTGCTGATTCTCAATTCCATAGGTAGACTTTTCTAAAACTGGTAAGACTAAGAACATATCTACTAACTTAATTTCCAATTCTCATTTCAGAGCTATCTTTCTCCTATTCTGTAGAAGAAAGATATGTGTCATTGGTCATTACTGTTGTCCTAAGTATGAGACCCCCAGCCACCAATGGAACAAGCAAAGGTGTAATGCTCCTCAAGTTGATATCCATAAAAGTAAAACAAGATTAACTCAGACATTAGGAGGGGGTTAACTTGTTTTTTACCTTCTTCACTTCTTTCTTTCTTTCTGTCCTTCCCTCCCTCCTCCCCTTCTTCCCTCCTTCTCTCCCTGCTTGCTTGCTTGCTTGCTTTCTCTTTCATCCTTTTTTGTCTTAAATCTTTTTTTTAAGTTGAGTCATTTTTTTAGAGATAGAGACAGAGTGGGAGTGGGAGAGGGGCAGAGAGAGAGGGAGACACAGAATCTGAAGCAGGTCCAGGCTCTGAGCTGTCAGCACAGAGCCCAATGCAGGGCTTGGGCTCAGGAACTGTGAGATCATGACCTGAGCTGAAATCAAGAGTCAGATGCTTAACAAACTGAGCCTCCCAGGTGCCCCTTTTTTGTTATAAAATTAGAAATTTAGAAGGGAAAAGTTTCCACAAGATATTACCTTGTTTATTCACATTTTAAAAATAAAGTTAGATGTTCTGAAAGAAATTACTTCTGATTTAGTTTATGGTTAGGTGATGTGAATGAGCTTTGTCAACTTATATATATGGCAGATATTTTCCAGAAAGGAAAATAAGCTAAATCTCCAGCCTCAAGATTTAATGAATATATATTTAGTGAAGTACAATACACTGGGATTAAGCTTTGAAGCTATTCAAATTTAAGTGAAAATACTTTACTTCAACTTAACTGTGAGAAGTAAGACAATTTTTAAAATAGGGGATAAGAGTAAACAATTTGAATATGATTAAAGTGAGAAAGGGTAACTGTTTATTTCATTTGTATTTAGTAGAGTATTATCAATACATACTGTAGTAATACAGGGCTTATTACCCAGAATACATAAATTAAAATGAAATGCACTTATGTATCAGGAGCTTACATAGGGAGTGAGTGGAGGTTGAAGCCTGTCTTGATTCCTTCAGTAACTCAAGAAAATAGCCCATGGATCAAAACAAACAACTTATTGATTGAGAAGATCCCCCTTTCTCCACAAGGGAGCAGATGGTTGAGGCTTAGCATTTATCCTCATCTGCCACTTGGTCGCTGGCTTTCTAACATCGTGCACAGCTTTAATTGAATGCTTAGATGGCTATCAGGGCCTGGTTTGGATTTCTTTCTTTTCTTGTACCTTGTCCATGGGAAACAACAACAACAACAAGAGTTCAGTTCTTTTATCTTTGTTTTTTTTTTTTTTCCTAACGTCTCTCACAACTATTGTACTCAGCCTCCAGCTGATTTTATATTCATGAGTTTGCAATAAAGTTGGTGAAGCAGTATGGTCTATCTAGCTATCATAACATCATTAAGATTTGCTATACAGATTTCTCTTTCTTTCTCTCTCTCTCTCTCTCGCTAGGATATTAAATGATTGATTGCATTCTGAGTAAATTAAGATTATTTATTCTTTTGGTGAGATTGTGGAAACCTTCCAAATAACAACCCTAAAGACAACCCAACAGTGAAGTCTGTTGAAGCTAAGTCTAGACTTTAAAGCATAACTAAACAAACAAACAAACAAAAGGAAATTAAGATGGCCAAGAAAAATAAATTTTAAAAAAATGCTTCTGAATTTTTTGGCCATTTTCCTCTAGGCATTTTATCCTGTAATCTAATGTATATTTATGAGCATCTGACTACATATGTCTGATAAATTTCTCTATGGAAATAAGAATTAACATTGTGTTGAAACATGATTTTATTGGAGTATATGTGTACATAAGCAAAATATCCATTTCAGAAAACATAATACACAGTCCTTTGTAACTTGAAAATTTGGGAGGATATGGTAGACACTTATGTCAGTCAATGATGTTAGGAATGACTTACTATAACATAGCTCTTATCATGTGTTGAGTTCTGTGCTAAAGATTTTGCATACATTATTTATTTTACCCTAAAGTAACCTAGTGAGGTGGGTTTTGTTAGTGTCCACTTGCATTTGGAGAAAGTAAGGATATTAAGTTAAATTATTTCTCCATATCATAAAATAAATGAAAAAAGCTGCCCTTCTTGATTCCAAGGCTTGTGTTTTTAACTGCAATGTTTTATAGTGTTTGTTTTGCTGACTTTGTTCTTCCACTTAAGGTTCATTCATAAAAATAACCACTATCACCACATTCCTTGATCTTTGGGGATGGTCTTCTTTGGCCAAGAGCAATCTTTTTTCCCATTCTTCTACGCACTGTTGAGTATGGATGGAGTTTTCTAAATGAAGTTCCTAAATAGAAACTAAAAAGGTGCGGGCGCGCGCGCGCGCGCGCACACACACACACACACACACACACGAAGCATAAATCTATCGACCTTCTATTGTGCAGATATTCCAGTGTTCAGACTGAACACCTTTTCTCTGCTTCTGTAATCTATTTGCGTAGATAGCTGCATCTTGAATCCAAAGAGATGATATATTTACAAGCTAAAGGAGTCCGTTTCATTCCTCCCTAGCTATGCTTTGGATAACTATTCATTTCTTACTACCTGAAAACAATCTCATAAAACTTTTTTCAAATTCTGTAGCTACCCTAACCCTAAAGAGTCCAGAGATCTCACCACTTTCCCGGACTTCCTCCTACTTTCTGTCTCCAGTTCAAGAAGCATGAGGAGTCCACTGTGGGCAACCAGTCTGACAGTCCAGAGCTATATAGGCCTAGAGGGGACCTCACCCACATTCACAGGATGGAATGAGGAGATCGAAAGGAGGCCAGGGGATTCTTTATGTGACTAAATATATGAGGACCTTAACGAAAAAATGAGATAAAATTTTCAGAAATGAGTTATTTGCATATAAGAGAGAACTGAAGAAAATTCTGTATAATGGAGTAACATTTCAATCTTGGGTGGACTCGAAGAAGAAAGGGCCTGGAAGCTGATTCCATACCTTAATACTGCATTCTTGTAGTATTGGTGAAGCTAAAATTTTGGGAATTATCTACCTATTTGGATTGTTGCTCTTTTCTAAATCTTGATGGCTAGACTTTTTACATTTTTCAAATTGGATTTAGGTTGTTCCCTCTTTTATTCTGGCTTATTACATATATTTAATTTAGTGAAGGGTGTGTGTGTGTGCAAGAGAGAAAGACAGATGTTTAGGTGTTTGGAGATACAGCGATGCATTTGATAATTTATTCATCTAGCCAACAATTATTTTATCTATTACATATCATGAACTAGACACTGTTCATGTTACTGGCTTTATATGTATATCAATCTTTTTAGACTGTAGATTCTGGGACGTGGGGAAACGTCTAGCATATCTTTTAAATGAAAATAAAAATATTCTGGTCTCTATAATTTGCATTTCAGGATATTTGGGGCAGGGATGTTCATTCACTGTTGCTACATACAAGGTTTGATAATAGCAAAATTCTATTAATTTGCCCACTTTGTACTATATTCAGTTCTATTTCTGGTCTGATAATCTCTGATAAGACTGTGCTATTGACTTAAGCCAGTTTTTTGTTTGTTTGTTTGTTTCTTATCACCTGGGGAATGTTAAGTCAATTTAATAAGTCCCAAATAATTCTGAACTATATAGATCCGCAAAAGTGGCTCAAGAATTCTGGTTGAAATGCATCTTAATTTGATAGAAAAGAAGCCTTTGCTCAACTAGCAGTCCCTGCCATAGTTGGGAGGTGGAGATTGCAGTGTTTCTTGTGTTCCACACCCCTGATTTAAGTGATATGTATGTAAGATTTATCACTACACTTTGTTTTCCTGTGTAGATGCCTTTACTCCCTACTACCCTATTCTCCTCTATATCCAGTAATGTAGCAAACTGTCAAATAATTCCTAAGATCTCAAAAATGTAAAATGTTAGGAAACCACAACCCAGAGAATGTTTGCCTTATAATAGAGGACTATAATTGTAGAAACAACTTTCAACATTGTGTGAATAGGAGGTTTAAAAATATGTATCTAAAAAGGTATTTGACATAAGGATCTTTCCATAACTCTCTCCTATCATCTGGTGGTGCCTACCATTATTTCTAATGTTTATTTAAGTTGAGAGACAGGGAGAAGAAAGGGAAAGAGAGAGGGAAAGAGAGAATTCCAAGCAGGCACTGCGTTGACATGGGGCTCAATTTCACAAACCATGAGATCATGACCTGAGCCAAAATCAAGAGACTTAGTGGACTGAGTCAGCCAGGCTCTCCCTACCATTTTTTTTTTAAAATAAGGATGTCTCTATCTCTTTGGACTTATTTCAGGATTCAAAGTTGTCTGATTTCTGGCTTAATTACCTGGAATTCCCTTAATTCTTTACTGACCTAGATTCTAGCTTTTACACATATTAGCTAGCCTTTATTATTCTACTAACTATTATTATTCCTATTAATACCAAATAGTAACTAGCGTAGTCTCTGGATCAACATGGTGTCTTTTCAACATTTGTTATAAAACCAGTGAAAGTTAATACTCTCAGGAGTAAGGGGAGTTCAAATGTCTATACAAATCTGACTGCCCAAACTGGATCATACCCTTTGAAATCTATTGCTACACAGTTGGTATAATTAGTGTTTATTATAATACATTATATATATTCCTTTCCATCAATCACTTATAGAAATGGCTCTAATCCAGGCAGAATCTGTTTCTATAGCTACTATAGAAGTAACTTCCTTTGGCATCAAAGCAAATGTCAAGAGCACAATCTTAGATATGAGTGTATGAGGTCATTATGTTAGCTTTTCTTCCTTCATATGGCCTTCATCTAATTTTTAAGTAAAAATAAATATTTATTGTGAAGATAATTGTTTAACCTCAAACAGTTTGAATATGAACTTTTGTTAATGAAATCTATGGAAATACCTAGTTAAGTAGGAGACCACTGTGGTGTTGATTGAATAAAAGAAAGGAGGCAGAAAAGCAAGACAGATTGAATGCAGATTGAAAAAAGGTTAATACTAAGTGGAAGAGGGGATCCAGTTCACAGATGTAAAATCAGAATCTAATTTACTTGAAATGATTCTGAAATTTATTTTTACTTTTGGATTAGCTTTCTCTTAAAAGGAGATTTAAAAATTGTTTCCTTCCATACACTGACATGTTATAAACTAGCATTTTAATGTATTATTATATTAATATATTATATTATATAAACATATAATTATACTATTTGAATATATTATATTTGATATTGTATCATTTAATATCTATTAATAAAATAATACAAATATTCAGTATAATTATTGACTAGTTTTATGAAAACTTAGGCATTTTAGTTCTGCTGAATAATGCTGTTTAGGGAACAACACAACCCTTTTTTTTTTCAATTAAAAATCTTTTCCTTAAGCACATTTCTCTACTTTTGATCGGCCCCTGAGAACCTTTCCCAAGGTTACATTCTTACAGTTGCAAATTTGTGAAAAGCTTGTTTCAAGATACAACAAGGCACATATTGGTTTTATGATCTGGTAATAGAATGTCTAGTTTTACATGCTCAATTTTAATGAAAATGTGGTGAACGTAAAAAGCCTTTCAAACTGTCACTGTGTATGTCAAACACATGCAGTCACTGTTTGTATATTAAAATCCCTTCTGGTCTGACAGCATGCCTACACATTTTTTTTTAATTAGAATAATCTACATCTCTTCACTCTTTTTCTTTCTGTATCACAGAGGGAGCAACACTCCCGATTACTATGAACTCCCTCCAGTTCTAGACACAGCTAGATCTTTTGAATTATCTAATTATCAGCAAGATGCTTTCATAGCTGGGATTTTTTTCTCTCTCTCTTTCAGACTCAGTTGCATGCTCCATAAAGAGACAATAGGAAGGGCATTATCATCGATGTCCAGTGTAATTCTGAAACAGTGAGGCAGTAAGTGGAAGCAGCTGCCATCTTCCTAACTGTGACAAGTGCAGAGAAAATAAGGAGGATAGTGAGGGAGAGCTTTTAAGGTCCCATTTCCCACATCAGGCAGAGAGCATCTGGGCTGAGATTACTTTGCATGCAATTTGTGATTTCTAACGACAACATTAAGCACCAAAAAGTGCTTAGAAAGAAGCACCTTAGAATGAAGATGTATAACTTTTGCTGTCTTAGAGCTTAAGTAAATGAGCATCATTTAATTTGTTTGGGAAAGATGTTAAAATTGGCCATTATCTAAAGGGAATAAGATATTTCTCAGGATCAATTTCATAGACTTGGTGCTTCTTTAATTCTCAAGAGTAAGAAAATGATTGAAATTGTCAAAGTTATTATATTGGTGTGTGGTGAAAATTAGATCTATTTATTACAGGAAAAGGAGTGGATATCTTCTGGTTGCAAAGCATAGAAATCAATTCTGACTTGCTTAAGACCAAGAGATCGATGTTTCTTTCTTTCTTTCTCTCTCTCTTCTTTCTTTCTTCTATCAAGTGAGTTGATATTTTGAGCAAAATATATCTAAAAAGGATATTGATGGATTGGATTCACATGCTTTCCCCCCTCAAGCACTATTGATGAGCTTCCTGGAAGCTAGAGATTAACATTTTATATAGAAGTCTTAAATTTTTAGAAAGTAAAACCAGAGTTTAAAGAGTACACAATGGAGAATTAGATATGTTAAATTCCAAACTAATTATGTCTAAATTAGTATGCCAAAGAAAAAGGTGATCTGGAATTAGGCACGCAAAATATTCTGCAGAACAACCAGAATAGAGGATGAGGTGGGGGGAAGGTGAGCATAAGAAACACAACACAAGACTTTAAAATTAAATAGGATACATGGGGCACCTGGGTGGCTCAGTCAGTTAAGTGTCGGCTTCAGGTGAGGTCCTGATCTCATGGTTCATGGGTTCGAGCCCCGGGTCAGGCTCTGTGCTGACTGCTAGCTCAAAGCCTGGAACCTGTTTTGGATTCTATGTCTCCCTTTCTCTCTCACCCTCCCCTGCTCATGCTATCTCTCTGTCTCTCAAAAATAAATAAAATATGTAAAAAAATTTTTTTAAATAAAATTAAGTAGGATACGCATAACATGGCTAACGTAGGGTGTGGGATAGACCTAGTTGAGACTGTGGAGTCCTGAAACATTCTCTTCAGGCAGTAGTTATAACTCTAGAATATAGAGCAAGCTATAAAATTGTATACGGAGGTCTGACCAGGTAGTTTCTGAAAATGGGATGGAGGCTAATTATGACTTGCCTGAAGCTACAGACTCACATTACAATTTAATGTAGCCATGAAACATAGTTAATGAGAGAGAAAATATGTCATGCTGGAGAAGAGAAGGCAGTGAGAAAAGTTAGTATACTGCAGGCATAGCTCTATCAGAGAGAGTATTCTCGCTCTACTGATAAAAGGGCAGCGTAACCGACTTCTTAAATCCAGGATGGAAAGGAGCACTGAGGGAGGAGTTAGCCATCCCTCCCACTTGCAGCATGTCCCCAAAGGGATTTTGATGAATACAGTCACCCAGGGTCCTCAAGGCTGTTGTCAGAGGAAAGAATTACCTGCCTTTCTGACAAAGCCAGAAAAAGTGCTCAGTCGAATAGAATTCATACAAATAAATAAAAGAGTGAGTTTATTTTCATACATAAAATATTTTGTTTATTTTTGATCTGCATTTTTAATGTTGCCAGTGTAAGCAGTGTGCCCAAGTAAACAACAAAAACAACATACCAGGCGGTTCTGAATTTTGTATACTATAGTACGTGGTTAAGAGAAGGCATCTTCTAGAAGAATAGAATCATATCAAGACACTTAGGAGTCATACAACATTCTAATAAGAGCAAAGCAATATTTTAATATTAGCATTAAAATACATAAGAGTTTATAATTGCTAAATATTTTCCTATATTTTTGAACACATAAAAATGTAAGTTATGAACATAAAGATAAATGCCGTGCAACAGGTGGCATTAAACTTAGTCATCTTAACTCTCACAACACTTACAGGTCAAGATTACTAATATCTAATCATACTTCATGTTTAACAGATAAGAAAATTCATGATTAGGGAATAAGTCCCTTATCCAAGAGTTGTGGACTTCTGTATCTATGCTTATCTGTATATATATCCCACTTCCTTTTGGTTATGTGTCTTAATTGTCCTTGAGAAAATATGCTTCTCCTACTCAGTACGTGTGCATTGTGGTACGGACATACGATTCAGAACACAAAAGCTAACTGAAAATTGATCATAGATCTAAATAAAATTACTAAAATTATAAAACTCTTCAAAGTAAACACAAGAGTAAATATTTGTGACTTTAGGAAATCATTTCTTAGCTATGACACCACAGGTATAAGCAACTTCAAAATGTAATTTCTTGTGACCGCTTTGCCTCGTTTTGCTATCAGTGTAATACTGGTTTCGGGGAATGAACTGGAAAATATTACCTCCTTTTTATATTTTGGAAGATATTGTGGAAAAGTGGGATTAATTCATCTTTAAATGTTAAAGAATTAATCAGCGAAGCCATATGGGATTGTGCTTTTCTTTGTGCACAACTTTTTGCTTACTCATTCAATGTCTTTTTTATTATGGATCTCTTCATGGTCATCTCCTTTCATTTAATATTAGGTCAGTAGTCGTATTCCCTGATTAATGGCTGAGATTGGTAATTTTAGGTTTTTTTTCTTTTCTTTTTCTTGGTCAGTCTAAACAAATGTTTGTCAATTCTGTTGACCTTTTTGAAGAATCAACTATTGGTTTAATTAATTCTTTATGTTACTTTTCTACTCTCTTTTTATTTAATTTCATTTTAATTTTTATTATCTCTTTTCTTCTGCTTGCTTTGGCTTAGCTTTTTCTTATCTTTCCTGTTTCTAAAAGTTAGATTACTGATTTGAACTCTTTTTAATATAGGCAGTTATAGCTAAAATAGTATCTCTCAGAGTACTGCCTTACCCACTTCTCACAAGTGTGGGGATTTTATTTTTCATGTCATTCATTTTTAATTTACCTTGTGATTTCTGCTTTACTCATTAATTATTTAGGTGTGTGGTTTAATTGCCATATACTTTGAGAATATTACAGATCACCTTTATTGTTGATTTCTACTTTAATTCTATTGTAATCAGAGAACAGACTTTGCAATATTTCAATGCTTTAAATATATATACTTAGGCTTTTTTTTATTTCTTAGTATATGATCCTACTGGAAAATGTTCCACAGACACTTAAAAATATATAACCTGCTATAGTTATATGGAATATTCCTTATGTACATGTTAGGTCTATTTGATTTTTATTGTTCAAGTGTTCTAGTACCTTGCTGATCTTCTGCCTACTTGTATTCATTATTGAAAGTGCGACATTGACATCTCTATTATTATTGACCCTCTATTTCTCTCTTTAATCTGTACATTTTTGCTTTATGTATTTTAGGCCTATTTTTTAAATATATGTTTATAATTGTTGTAACTTTCTCATGGGTTAACTGTTTTAACATTTAAAATGTTTCTCTCTCTAATAACTTCTTTTTGTTGTTTTAAATTCTAGTTTTTTAGTATGCTTGCTTAACTACTCCACCTATCTTATGGTTGCTTTTTGTATAATATAGGTTTTCTGTCCTATTACTTTGAACTCGTTTGTATCTCTGAATCTGAAGTCTGTCTCCAGCAGATAGCATTTCACTGGATCTTGTTTTCTTTTTCAATTTGAAGTGTCTGCCTGATTGGATTGTTTTAGCCATTCACACATAGTATGAATTGTTGGGAGCTATCTGAACTTACATATCTTTTTGATAATGGCCATTCTAATAATTTACAGTTTCTTATGATTAGTGATATTGAATATCTTTTCATGTATCTGTTGGTCATCGTATCTTTTTTGTAAAAGTGTCTATTTAGTTCTTCTGCCCATTGATTAGTCTAATTTTTTTTTTGCTAATGTATTATATGAGTGCTTTATATACTTTGGATATTATCCCTTATATGATATATGATTTGCAAATATTTTAGGATTTAATACTTACTGAAGAAAGAGTAATTATATTATTTGCAGTACTTTTTTCATAATTAAAAATGTTTAAATCTGTTCAATATAGCTTTTAAAGTGATTATTTTTCAAAATTAGGCAGCTATAGGCCTTTAATAAGGACATAAAACGGTGATGAATCCTTTTTTAATGTCTCAAGAAGATTAAATTGTATCTTGAGGAGTTTTATAAATAATGATATATCTAGGGAGTTAAAGGTAAAATGCTTTGCACTAATTCAAAAAGATATACACAACCTTAATGTTTATTTACAGTAGTTAAAATAGGAAGGTAATCAAAGTGTCCATTAATAGATGAATGGATAAATAAGACGTGATATATATACATGTATATATATGACAATATTACTCAGCCATAAAAACAAAACAAAACAAACAACAACAGCAGCCCCAACAACAATGAGGTCTGGCCATTTGCAACAACATGGATGGACCTAGAGAAAATAATGCTAAGTGAAATAAGACAGAGAAATACAAGTACCATATGATTATCGTTATATTCCATATATGATCATGTATCATCATATTTCAGATATGATCATATATAGAATATAAGAAACAAAAACAAAGAAAAAAAGGAGACAAACAAACAAAAACCAGACTCTTAAATACAAAGAACGTATGGGTGGTTGTCAAAGGTTAGGTGAGTGGAAGGATGGGTGAAATGCATAAAGGGGATTAAGAGGTACAAACCCCCAGTTACAAAATAAGAATATTGTGGAGACGAACATCGGGAGTATTGTCAATAAGACTGTAATGATGATGCTCAGTGGCAGATGGTGACTGCACTTAACGTGGTGATCACTGAGTGATAGAATTATTAAATCATTATGTTGTACACCTGAAACCAATATAACACTGTCTGTTAGTAATACTTGAATAAGAAAATTTTTTAAAATTTAGAAATGGTAAAACGTTTTGTTTTTAAGTAGACTATTTTTTTAAAGTGTACTGGAAATGTAAAACAGTTTAAGATGTATATATCTTAAACCACTGCCTATTGAATATTGTCTGGAAAGTATCTAGTGTTCTCATAGATGATTGAGTTTATAGACAACTGGCTTATTCCCACTTACAGTTGATTTAAATCAAATATGAAGCAAATGATCATTTCATTTTATCTACAGCTAATTAGTTGTATGTCACTAATGGATTTTGAAGTTTCAAGTTCATGTCCATTCAACTATTCAATCATTTCATACATTTTATTGAAAACCATTAAATGCTAGATTTAAGGATTGGTAAGGCAGATGATAGTGGCCAATTCGTTTTCCTAATACCTGATATTTAACTAGTTTATTGTGTATTAATCTTTTCTTCAAATAATTATATTTGACATAGGAAAGAAATTAATACATAAGTTTTGACACATTCCTTAGTGTTGTGCAAACTTTGCAGGAAATATTTTCTAAACTGAATTAAATGAGATTATGTATTGCTACTGAATCCATGAGACATATTGTTGAGTGATTTGGCTGTCGTCTAATGGAGCTGTGACTAGAATTTAGGATGGATTTTCATGCTTTACTGAATTTATGGATAATTTCCACATTAGAAATAAATATAGCCTATAACCTAAAATCCCAAATGGGCCAGTTTTTCATGGATTGCTGGTTTTTACTTCTTTGTTTAATTTCTAACAGTATTTTGTAAATGTTCACAATGTTATCTGCCCAGCTATATTTTCAGTTTTCTAAGTACAAGAGCAAAAGCTCACAAGTCTGTTGCTGTTCCTAATAATTCAGACTGCTTTTCATAGAGCTGGTATTCAGCAAATGTTGACTATGAATGGATTCTCTACACCTTAAGATGATCTGGTATTGGGTCTGAGCCCTTTCACTCTTATACAGATAGTGATCTAATAAGATCTTTATCATAATTGACTTCTATTTAGTTTAATAAAAATATTATGTCTATAAATTTGCATAAATTTTACCATGTTTACAGGAGTCCCATTACTTGTTAAGTCCTATAACAGAAATACATTCATGTTAATATGAATGTTTATTATTACCTGAAGCCTAGCCCAGACAATCAAACCTCCCGTATGCAGGAAGAATATAAAATCTGCAGAATGTACCTGCGACATTCTATTGGGCAAATAAATAAATAAATTTTTGATGGTCTAGTCCTTAAAAACATTAGAAGACAAAGGAGAGAATGTACCTGAGTATTTCCAAAATCACTCATGTGGAACAGAAAGTGACCTTATTGTAATGCCGTCAGGCAATTTCATTGCTAACCTTGAACAATTTTGAACAATTCTGAAAGGATTAATTCAGCAAAAATGCTTTTAGAAAAGCTCAATAACTGGTTTTAAAGATAGTCTCTCTTAGGTATATAAGCCTTTTATGATGATGTCCTCCATCATGTTTATAAAGCAAAGATGAAAATGAGAGTTCAAGCTAAATGAGCAAGTGTTTGGCAGCATTGACAGTTATCTGCCTAATGTTTCTGGTTTTGACAGTAGCCAAGGACTCTGAGAACAAATACTGGGGGTTATACAAAGAAACAAAATTCATTATTATAGGAAAGTCAACTATTACCAGTTTTGACTTCCTTTATTGTCTTTATTAAAACAATATTTTTCACTGATATCTATCACCACTAATGCTTGGCACTATAAGTTTCTATGATTATTGACTATGATCAGTTCAGAAGAATTGAACTATCTCTGGGCAAAATAGATATGCTGTTATAAGACATTCTTGTGGAAATATAACACATTAAGGAATTGAAAAAGAGAGAGCCCAGTACCAATTAATTTGTGGACAGAAAAGTCAGAAGGCTATCAAATATATGGAGAGTACAAAAGCTTGTCCTACCTTGACCTTCTCCTTTGTGCCATTCCAGAGCCACTCTACTCAGGAGCCATCACCTGAAGCACAAAGCTGCAGTTCAGGTTGCAGCCAATTGTTCTCAGAATTCAGTCCATATTCACTTGACCTATTGTGTCTGGGAAGAATTTCCTTAAAAACACTTAAGAAAATTATCTCTCCAGATCAAGGACGGACAGAATTGAAAACAATAATCATGTTAAGGATATATTTTTCATATTTGAATAAGGATTCATCAAGAGATTATGATACTAAACATATTTGGATTAGGTCAGTGAGGAACATCTCAATCTCAAATGGCAGAACAGAAATAATCAAAATGTACCAAGCACAATGTATGTACATAACCTTTAGGACAAAAAATAGGGGATCAAAATATGAATGGTATTGAATGGCTGAAAAAGATCAGAAGTTACTGAATTTTGAAGACATCATAGAAATTTTGAGATCTGAGAAAATGGGATCATTATAGTACACAGCGAGTAATGAGTAAATTATTACAGAAAGCAGAAGGACACAAGCAAAATAAAGGTGATTTGAGAGCAGTGCATAGATTGGTTTGACCTAGCAAAGCCTTCTGCTCCAAACTAGCATTCAACAAGGTTAACTGTGTGATGTTGAGGACAGACCTTGAATGGAAGGTTGAATAGACTTTCTGTGAGGTCAGGAAGGGCCTTGTATAACTAAGCCAGATAATATCATCAGGTTTGTCCTGTATCAGTTCACAGTTAGATTAGAGCAGTTTAGGGACAAGAAAAAGATGACTATTTTATAACAAAAGACCAGTGGCTTTCAAGGATACATTTTATAGGTAACCAAGGCCTAAGAGAGATTTTTTTTGGCAGTGAAAGCTACATGTCTGAAGGAATGCGAAGAGCAAAAGGAAGACACTGATATTTCCTGTAAAATGTGTTGGAAAAATTGAATTAATATTGATTATTACAATTTTAGAATTTGTCTGGGGTGCCTGGGTGGCTCAGTCACTTAAGCATCTGACTTCAGCTCAGGTCATGATCTCACGGTTTATGAGTTTGAGTCTTGTGTCGGGCTCTGGGCTGACAGCTCAGAGCCCAGAGCCTGCTTCATTTTCTCTCTCTCTCTCTCTCTCTCTCTCTCTCTCTCTGCTCCTCCCCTGCCCACATTCTATCTCTCTCTCACAAAAATAAAATAAACACTTAAAAAATTTTAAAAAAAGGAATTGTCGTGTGTTAATGGTTTTTTTTAATGTTTATTTATTTTTGAGAGAGAGAGAGAGAGAGAGAGAGAGAGAGAGAGAGCCGGAGTCCAGCTACCGCAGGGCCAGGGCGCCCTGAAGGGTGTCCCATAGCTTTATGTCCCATAGCTTCTTAGGATCTACGCTCTTAATAACATCTATAAAGAGTCCTCTTTCTTTAGACTCTTTATGGCCCACAGCTTCTCAAGTTCTAACCTATCCACCACTCTAACCCTGCCTATCTCTACAGGGGGGTCTGCAGCACCCTAGGTGGAGTCCTATCCATCCCAAAAAAACTTGAAGGAGAAAGGGAAGGGACTTACCTTCAGGTCCTTGTTCGGGCACCACTCTTGCCGGAGTCCAGCTCCAGCAGGTCCAGAGCTTCCTGGAGGATGAACGGTGTTGGTGAAAAAGAGTAAGAGAGCCTCAGCTTTCTTTCGTTCTGCTCACTAGGCAGGCCACTCTATCCTGACCTGAGTCAGCTTTATTTATGGAAAAAATGTATGGGGTACAAAACAGAAGTGGCAATTGCCTTAGAAAATAATTTCTGATAACAAATTCTTTGGTATGTAAAATTTCCCAGAACATAGATTGGTGGAAGACTCATGCATAATCTTCACCAATAGAGATTGAAGTAGGTTAATAGATATTTATCATATGGGGAAGGAAGGGATCTTTAGCGTTCAAATACAAGGCAAAGTTTTTAGCACAGCAAAGGCAAGAGTTAGGTCTTTGTGAGAAGGGGAAAATAGCCTGTTTTTTTAGAGGGGACGAAAAACAGGTTTTCTCAGGAAATGTAATATTTGCTCCTATAATCACAAAAGAGGAAACTCCTATAACAAGTTTCTTCACAAGGTGCAATTCACATATTTTTAGCATAAGAAGGCAAGTCACTCCTGATATCAGTCAGTAGGCACCTTGGGGGTCGGTGCTCAAGCAGAAATTGAGTGGGCGTTGAGTGGGTGTAGACTCGCCGGCAAAACCCACCTTGCCTCACAAGGAGACTTTTCCTCTACTTATGAGTTCAGAGAGACCCAGCTTCCCACAAGAGAGAGACAGAGCATCAGCAAGGGAGGGGCAGAGAGAGAGAGGGAGACACAGAATCTGAAGCAGGCTCCAGGCTTTAAGCTGTCAGCACAGAGCCCGATGCAGGGCTTGAACTCACAAACCAAGAGATCATGACTGGGGCCAAAGTCAGAAGCTTAACCAACTGAGCCACCCTGGTGCCTCATCATGTTTTTAAAATCTAACCAAATAACTCTCAAGAATGATGAATATGGCCAAATAAATTAGTCTTCTATTTCCTTGTGGCTGTACCAGCATAAGAATAACTGCAAATACCAAGGAGTTTTTGCAAAAACTGAAAAAAATATATAGAAAAGTAGAGATTGGTGTCTTAAACATAAGTACTCAGAAAATGCTAGCTTATATAATTATGATTATTACTATAATTCATTTAATATAGAAATTTGTTTTTGGAATTTTTATTATTATTTTAAAATTGTTTAATGTTTATTTATTTCTGAGAGAGACAGAGACAGACACAGCGTGGGGGAGGGGCAGAGAGAAAGGGAGACACAGAATCCAAAGCAAGCCCCAGGCTCTGAGCTGTCAGCACAGAGTCCAATACCGGGCTCAAGCTCACAGATGACGAGATCATGACCTGAGCTGAATTTGGACACTTAACAGACTGAGCCAC
>NC_043704.1:34513049-34527197 GCF_006229205.1 Suricata suricatta | reverse complement strand
ATTGTTTAATGTTTATTTATTTCTGAGAGAGACAGAGACAGACACAGCGTGGGGGAGGGGCAGAGAGAAAGGGAGACACAGAATCCAAAGCAAGCCCCAGGCTCTGAGCTGTCAGCACAGAGTCCAATACCGGGCTCAAGCTCACAGATGACGAGATCATGACCTGAGCTGAATTTGGACACTTAACAGACTGAGCCACACATGTACCTAATGTTTTTGGAATTTTTAACTTCAGTATGTTACAACACGAAAACAGAAGCTTATTTAAGGTAAGACAGATATTTACTAAATCAGTTTCAGTTGTGTTTCTAACCACATTATATTTAACACTGTTGTTATCTTTTGTGTGTGTGTTTTTTAAATGTGAAACAAGTAGAGAAGCTGTACTACAATTCAAAGCAAAAGATTTGGAAGACTTATTATATCTCATTTATTTCATTTCATGTCCTGTAGGGCACATCCAAGTTGACTTTGTTTAAAATTAATTAGGCAAATTGACACCCAATGTTGATAATTTTATTATGTTGGTCTTTCATTTCAATGAAATGTCATTTTTGAGTAAAGCCTTTCATTGAATTATGAATCTCTTTTGGGCTCACTGTGCTAAGAGGTTTGTTAAATAAATATTCCTTTTGAAAAGTGGAGAAAAAATAAATGCCTAAAGGGAAAACAATTAAGCAACTATATTAGTAGCACAACATTTTGTCAGGATAAAGGCTGATACCAGATTGCTTGAAGGGAGATGACCAAGGGGAAACCGGTGTGAGCATCCCCTGGAAGAGAAATAGAGGACCATGATTTGATGACTATTTCAATATGGAGGGATTAGAGAGCCATAAGCCAAGAGATATGAAATACAAGATGACTAAACACAATGAAATTATTACTAGAAATGGCAACTTCAAAGAAGTGATCCACTTTGGCCAGTCATTGTAGAATATATACCAAATGCTTTTAATGCTCTTAGGTCCTATGGCTCCTTTGTTCTATTAGGAGCAGGAATTTTGATCTCAGATTCTTAGTCAACCCAAGAGACAAATGGGCTTCAAGTTGAGCAAATATCATTAGCTTTTATTTTTTAAGTTTTTATTTTCATTCCAGTTAATTAACATACAGCGTAATATTAGTGTCAGGTGTATGATATAGTGATTCAACACTTCCATACAACACCCAGTGCCCCTACAGAATCCTTGTCACATATTTAACCCATCCCCCACCTCCCACCCCTCAAGTAACCATAGGTTTGTTCTCTATAATTAAGAGTCTGTTTCTTGGTTATGCCTAGGTTTTAAAAGGGACTATGCATCAAATACTATGAAGTATTATTATCGAAAGCATAATGAAGGTCTTATGACTCCCAGGCACATCCTTGAACGTCTCAGTTGTTTGGCACTCCAGACATTTATAGCTATGCAAGGAGTGCTTAGTATGTATATAAACCTCAGCTTAGGAGAGCTAATTCCATTGTCTTTTTACACTGATATGCAGTAATTTTGTAGCCATCCAGGGATGAACATGATAATGCCCATTCAGTTGTCTTCTGCAGCTCATCAATATTGGTCACACATTACTCTATAAGCACTTTCAACAATAATGAAAGAATTTAATCTGCTTCTTAGTGCTCAGATGGGCTCTCACATAGCTTGGAACTAGTATGATTAATTTCCTAGAAATGTTTTAGGTTAATATTATGAGATATTTAATCAAGGATGAAATTCTCAGGCTTCTTTAAGGTTAGGAAAGGCCATAAAAGAAGCCATTTACTCCTTTCTTCTAGTTTACTTTCCATTTTCAGGAGCTGAGCAATCATTTTTTTTTGGATTATTTAGACCTTTTGCATAAATGCATTAGCTTATGCTCCTGATGCCAATATTTGGACTATATAGGCTTGTATGTAACCCCTTTATGCAGTATGTCAGTTCATCATGCCACTTATATTCTCAAAGTTTGAGTCTAATGGCTCTAATTATTTTGGATTATATAGATTACATTTTTCAAAAAGTCAGATACTATTCTTCATACTTCCAATCAATTTATTTATTTTTCCTAAGCGGTGTGCATATGTATGAAAGAGAGAAGGGGGCAGAAGGAAAGAGAGAGAGACAGAGGGAGAGGGAAATTCCCTTGAGGTATTACCTGCATGATCTCTGCTCTAGATCAGAAAAACCTAGCTTGAGATTAGGTTCTGAAGCTTGAATGAAGGGACAAGAGAGTGAACCCTAGGCCCGAGAAATCTCTGTGTGGAGGCACTTGGGTGACTTAGTCAATTGAGTGTCCAACATCAGTTCAGGTCATGATCTCACAGTTCCTGGGTCTGAGCCCTACATTGGGCTCAAGGCTGTCAGCACAGAGCTGCTTTGGATCCTCTGGTCCCCTTTCTCTCAGTCCCTCTTCCGCTCAAGCTCTCTCTCAGAAATAAACACTAAGAAAAAAAAAAAAAAACAAGAAAGAAAGAAAAAGAAATCTCTGTGGATAGGTGAGGGTGACAGAACAGCAGTCTTTACTTCAAAACACTAAAGGACATGATGACACCAGTACAGTGGGGCCGACTGTAGAGTGAAGCAGGCATTTCCTGGCACACCAGTACAATGATTAGCCCCTAAATGCTTTATACCCTCTTTCCTGTACACCCAGTGAGGAAGGTACAGACATTGCCGCCATCGAACTGGTACACATGGCATGGCTGTAATTGTTTCTAAAATGTTGGACAAGGCCCTTCCTGGAGTCTCGTGAGCACACACTACTGCTCTCACCCTTTCCTCCAGGGCTCCATTGGGGCACTACGTGCAGTGACCACTCAGATAGTTAGATCTTACCATGTTTCTCTCCACCTTTAATGAGGTATGACTGGCAAATTAATATTGCATACAGTTAAGGAATACAATGTGATGGATAGATACATACTTATATTGTAAAATGATTACCTTAATCAACTTAATTCACACATTCGTCACCTCACAGTTACTTGTGTGGGTGTATATGTAGATCCATCATATTTTTAGTATCACAGGCTCACAGGCTTTCAAAAAAGGAAACTCTTTGTGAGATATTGTTTCCATGTGACATTTTATCCCCGTCTGATATTCACTTTCTGATTTAGCTTACCTTACATTATTGTTGGGTTCTCCATATTGGATCTAAGTGTCAGTGTCCCTCAGACTTTGTCCTCATGTTTGCCTCTTCTTGGTTCTGCTGACATTGTCCCTGGCCTTTACTCAGATGAGCTTCTGATTTTTCTGTATCTGTAAATTATGTGGGTAATCTAACCTTAAATTTGTGAAAATGTCAGTTATAAAAACAATAAATTTTTAGAAAGAGCAGGGCACGTATAAGATACTAGTGTGGCATTTTAAACTTACTGGGAATCTATCCATCTAACCTGATTACATCTCAAAAAATAATGAACTAATATACAATATTTTTAAATGCCCAGTTATCTATGTAAGTCAGGTTGATTAAGGGGTACAATGTATGGAATGTTTCCCTGAGATAGACCTTTAAAAATCTGGGGTGCTGTAAAGTTAACTTCTGTGAGTTAACACACCTTGATAAGGCTATAGCCGAGTCAGGCTGATTATAAGTCAGAGCCAATTTAGGGCATTCCCTGTAAGTATAAGCATTTACTATAGTATGCTGAAGGTCTCTTGTTATTACCTGGAACTTTGGATCATCTGTACTTTGGGCTGCCTTCACAATGTTTCCATTTCATGTTCTTTTCTAAAGTTAGGTTGAATTTCTGGTTTCAATTTGGGCAGAGGAACCTTATTAGGCAGTTTCTTTAAACACGATTCTTACAGTGTCTCTGTTGTGCCTGCAAAGTAGATCTCTTTTAATCTGTATACTACTAAAAGCTTTCATTGACGGTCTTAAGAGTGGTCCCTACATACTAGTTTAAGAGACTCCAAAACAACAAATCATATCGATGAGATGGCAATGAGCAGGTACTTGTATTTTTCAGTCTAATGGGACTTTCTTCCACCTGTCTCATTAAAAGGTAAATAGCCTGAGGCATCTTCCTTCTCCCATTAGGGACCAACTACAAGAATCATATGGTTGTATAAAAACCTCATTAATAAAAACTGAGGAGCCAATGGAAACCTGGCCCTCAACCTAATAAAACCTGGCCCTCTCTACTTATTATATTGTCACCATCTCTTGTTAGCTCTGGGACAGCCATTTGTAAAGGAGCAGAGGCAAGACTTCCACTGAGACTGAAGTCTTCATTTGCTGAATTCACTAGCAACACAGCAGGTAACTGTATTAAGCCATCTTACTAAATAACAAATGAGATTCCAGAGGCCAAGGCTTACTGAGAAAAACATTCCTCTCTCACTTCATCTCCTTGTAGCTCAATAAAACAACCAAACACCTAGTTGGCCTAATTTTTATGATATTATGTTTTGTCCTAGATAGACCATCTGGCTCCTGACTTAATCAGGTGGGACTCTCTGCATACAGATTGCATCCCAGCTTTGCTTGATGTTGGTGACTTCTTCCACTATTTATTTTGCACCAAATAATAAAATGTATCTTTATTTACCCTCAGCACGAAAAGTCACCTTCATATTTTTTTCTGCTTAGCTTCAATCATATTTTCTTTTCCCATTAAATAATGAATAACCATTGAAAGCTTCACAGTAATCAACATTTCTATTTTTGTTTGATTCTATAAGTTAAAAAAATATTAGATACAACTCTTTACCTCAAACAACCCACAATTCGCCTCGATATTTCTTCTCATTTAATATTTTAAGTTGGTCTTGAGCTTGAGTATAAATTATGGTCTGCTTCTGAGTAGGCAGCCATGTTAGCTCACAGGATGATATCTCACTTCATTGTCACCTCAGTTACATGATAGTTTCTATAAAATCTCTATATGTGAGGAATGAGTGGCATTACCCATAGGTCTAGATTATTTATCAATGACATATTTCCATACAGTGATGTGTTCAGTGAAGTATAAGATGGAAATACAATAATGGTTATTTTTTTGAGGAAAGGCTTCTTGGCCAACTTAGTATCAAAGATTAAAGCAGGCAGACAACGAAAGAAAGAAAGAAAGAAAGAAAGAAAGAAAGAAAGAAAGAAAGAAAGAAAGAAAGAAGAGAAAAGAAAAGAAAAATATACCAAAACAAAATATTGTCTCTGTGATATATTTATAATGAAAAAAATTTCAAAACTGGTTTCTTCTGGGTTTTTTTTTTTTGTTTTTGTTTTTGATATTTGTGAAACTCTTGCTGACTAGAGTATCATTTAAACACTTTACTATTTCTATGGTTGTGGAGTTATTGATAAATCATCACCATGTTCAGAACCATATATTAGTTCAGTAACATGCATTAAATGCCAGATTACAATGATGAAAGGGAAAAAAAAAAACTTGGACAGGACAAAAACATTGAGAGTTTTGTTAACCCATAAGCTATACCTCTGTATTTAGATACGTGTGTGGTTATACATGTATAAATCCACAGGCAAAACCACAGAGAGTAGGAAATAAATCATGGCATACCAGTGCACAGCCAGTGCACATTTTCAGTATCCCAGGATGATTCTTTCCTCCTGGCTTATAGTCCAAAACTGCCATATACTTTTTATTCCCATAGTCTAACAGCATGTCTAATAGATCAGTATGTATTTAGGATAAAAACAGGTCATTGTGATTTAAAAAATCACTCCATCTATATCAAGGAAATTTCTAGGTCTTGTGCATAAAAATCTGACTAATGTTGCTTCAGCAGTTTCTCTATTTGGTTTTTAGACCTAAGATGTGTAAATACCCATGAATGGGAGCCCAGGACTCCTTGAGAAAGGATTCTACAATATTGACATGATTGTACACTGTAATGACTCCTTCAGTCTTTCCCCAATAAGAAATATAGCCACTATTGAGGAGTTATCTGCATGAGCAATGAAAATACCCAATTATTTCAGGGATTGCTAGACACTGGCTATAAATTAGACTTAGTAATCAGAGACCCCGAATGTCATTTGGGCCTACCAGTCAAAGTGGGGGTTTCCAATGATCCATTTTATCCTTCTACTTTATCTTCTACCATTTTCCCAATCACATCCAATACTATAGCTTGGAATATCTTCTTACAGTAATATTCAGGTCAAGACATTTTATTTGAAAGACACTCTATTTATATGTTTAATGTTCTTTTGCTTTAAGTGTTTTGAGTTAGTTCCTAGTTCCTATTCCATTAATGCTTTAAAGTCAGAAGTAACTTAGATGCTTAGGATAAAATTTTTCAAAACAAAACAATGTGGGCATCCTTGTTTTCAACTCTTCATTTTATTTTATTTTAAACTTTTTTTTAACATTTATTTATTTTTGAGAGAGAGAGACATCATGAGCAGGGGAAGGGAGAGAGAGAGAGAGAGGAAGAGACAGAATCTGAAGCAGGCTCCAGGCTATGAGCTATCAGCACAGAGCCTGACATGGGGCTCAAACTCACAGACCATGAGGTCATGACCTGAGCTGAAGTTGGACACTTAACCAACTGAACCCCGCAGGTGCCCCTCAGTTCTTTATTTTATATCAAAATATGTAGTCTTGACCCTCTCTATGCTAGACTCTCCCCTTCATGTCGTATCATAGGCTAATTGCATCCTATAAAGATTTCTGCAATTGAGTATCTGCAGAAATCTTTTTTCATGTTTAGCATTTTCATCATTTATTCTTGATGCTTTATGATTTCCTGCTCTGTGAATATCACTCCGGCTTCATTTTAAATCTTGCACTTAATTTTCCAGCTATTCTAAATTACTTGTCATTGTATATGCTCTTCTCCTGCCTGATGTTCTCTCTTTGCTTCATATTTGACTTCTCACCGTCAGCACCTGTGTTCTCCCTGATTGCTTATTCTTCCGTTGGGGACTTTTAAAACGTGTTCCATTGTCAGCTTAAGAATTCCACTGCAGCAACATCATGTTGTTTTCTAATGTTTGCTTTATAATGTTTGCATTCTCTGTGGCTCTCACTAGAGTATAAGCTCCTAGAGGACAAGACACTACATCAATGCTTGGTATTGGATGAATGGATACATTTGTTAATCTATTCACAAGTCAGCAAATCCACATACAGACCTCTTATCTATTCATGAGGCTTCAAGGAGGGTTTTGGAGACATGAGGATTAAGAGAGCTGTGGATCCTCCTCTGAGCTTGAGGCCTAGTTTTCAAAAAAATCTCCCTCTAGAAATTGTCTAACCAAAAACATTCTATTGCAAGTTCAGCAAAGAGAAGGATAAGAGAGAGATAAAATTGCATGAGCTCATGCTCACTAAATTAAGATTTAAAGATGAAACTTATATGCAGTTTCTGCCTTATACAAAATTACACATTTGGTTGTCTGCTCTCCTCTTAGATTTTTCTTTTTAGAATCTTTTAAGTAAATAAAATAACAAAGGGTTAGTGTTTGTTATGGATCTAACTCATGCTTAAGTATCTAAAATACAATATTCTGCTTACTTCTTACAATGGCTTTGTGAAATGGGTGTTACTATTCTAATTATCTTACAGATGGGAAAAGAGAGGTTCTTTAAAGTCACCTGATAACACCTGGTAGAGTTGGGGTTTGGAACCATTCAGTTGGTCCCAAAGCAATTTGCTTCCTGAATTAGTAAGTTACACTTCCTTGGACCTTGTATTTGTAAATCAAAGCATCCCTAGTAATGGATCTTTTGGGTTACAAATATTCACAAGTAGTATAACAATTAGTTTTCAACTACAAATGCTAACCTTCAAAAGTTAAAATCATAAGGGAACAAAGAAAAGAAAGGAGAGATGCTGTAAAGGGTCAGACTGTTGTCTGAGTGCTGGGCTCATAGGAAAATACCACTTCCGCCCAGATGCGCTTTGTCTTTCGCAGGTTGATTTGGGCTAGTCCATATCTGCAGGTTTGGTTCATGAATAAATCAGCTTCTGGGCGAGGTAGTTTGCCTTGGCATTTACTATAAAATCCATTTACAAACTAGAACAACAGACCATTTTTAGGATAAAGGAGTAAATGGATGAATGAGCAGCATTTTTATTTCCCGGCTACTTCAAAGTTTCTATTAACACATACAACTTCACCCCCTACAATTCTTCCTGCTGTTCCCTAAAAATGCAGTGCCACATTGCCTAGAAGATCATTGCTGAATAAACATAGTAAAATTAGAAGAAAAAAACTATTGGATAGTTTTAGATACTAGTTCATTCAAAATGTTTTACTCATTTTCTGAAGGAACACATTTCTGCTCAATTATTTATTAGTGACTATTCCATTTTTATTATTTTAGAAAGAAATAGTAATAACAGATAAAGAAGTTTCATCTTCCTAACACACTTTTAAGTGAAAGTACTATTATGTTATTCGAAATTGGAATCACACTGTGAATATGTGAACATTTGTTGTTTTTATTTTAAATCTGTTTTGACTCTTCACTTTGAATGTCCTTTTCTCTTTGGTCATTTTCACACTACTTGGTCCCATAAATTAAGGTGTTATTTAACCAAATGCAGATAGCTTGGTTTTCATTATTTTGAAATGTGGGAGTTCTCTGCAGGAGTGAAATTCGGACAATTATTTTACTTTATAGATTGTAACGAGGAAGAGATTGCATAGCTCATACATTGGGCTGGCCACCTCAGTCTCACCTGTAGCTGGGCACTGAGCTCTGCCTCGTGGTCTAGGCTACCTGATACACTTTTAGGATTTGCACTCATTGTTGTATTGTGGTAACAAATGAAAGGTCACCAATAAAAGGTAGAATCCATAAAATAACAAGTATTACATTTCTAAATCCTCGGGATATTCCCTTTTGAGATTAACTAATACACTGCTCTGTCTGGTGCTTTATTTATAAATGATACTTTAACCTCTTTTGACATCATTAAACTGTTGACTATATATAAGGAGGGATCATCATACTTTTACTGTTAATCAACTCATATTGTAATATAAGCAAGCTACAGTTTCCTCTAAAAGTGTTTCATGTTGACTAAATGTTTGATTTACTCTGGATCTTGGAACGGTTTTTTTTACATTACTGTGATAGCAATATTTTCCATGTTTATTGTGAGCTTTCTTAAATCCATTGAAAGAACTAGGGTGGAGTGGTTTGGCTCTTAAATTATGTTAACATGGTCTAAATATAGGACTGTCTAGAGAATTAAAGAAGCCACATGAATTGTAGGTGTTAAAATTTTATGCACTGTATTTTACAACTATTTTAACTCTATGAAACATGTCCTCTAATGAAGACATAGGACTACAATGACAAAATTATTCTTGAGGTCGATGGAAATAGTCGGGTATTATATCGCCTTGAGTTTAAATTATTTATAAAACCACTAAAATATATTTAGAGCAGAGGTAATTGATTTTATAGGGTGGCCTGTTAACAATTAAGTGTTATCATTTGTACACCTCAGGCAACATTTCACATTAGCAATGTACCATGCCTTTAGGCTAACAACATCTCCTTTAATAGCATATATTAATACAACCAAGGTAGATGTAGGCTACCTTTTGTCAGGAAAATAGATCCTGTTCATGAAGTCCTGATTATTAATTTTAGTAATGTCACTTTTGTATACCCAAATTATAAATGACCTTTCATTTAGTGATTAATTATCTTATGCTTTGGCATTTTTGTGTTTGTTTCTTTTTTCCTCTGTTACTACTAAATGCTAATGGCTGCCTTCTCTGGTTCAATATTCTTGTAAGAATGTGACAGAGAACAGCCTAGTACAAAGCTAAATGACATATTAGTATCCCGATGAGAATAGGCGGCATATTGGCTAAGGGCTGAGGAACAACAAGATTCTTCGTGATTTCTGCCATTTAGAATATATGAATTATAGTGAAACAGGGACATCTGGTGTAGAACAAGGATGCAAACTGTACAGCAGAAACAAAAAAGACCAAAGTGCCTTAAAATTATATGTAGGTGCATGTAGGACTGATACATATTACTGCATGTAAATTTTACTCCCCAAACCATTAAACTTACTTTAATGTATGCATTTTGGAGTATTTGGAAGAGAGGATATTAAATAACATAAAATAGGATTATTGAAGGATGAATAGACAGACATACGATAAACATATCAAATTTAACAGTTGTAGCTAGGGTCATAAGTATATGGTACCGTCACCAAATGTTCCTTTTATCTTTTTTTGTATGTTTGAGAGTTTTTATAGTAAAACATTTGGGAAAAACTTAAAAGATACACAGGAATAAAGTTAATTTCTATTGAAATTGAAAGCATTAGTCAATAACATGAAAACTGAGGATAACTCACATACACAGGAAATGCTTTTTTTTAAAGAAAGGAATGTTTACTACTTTTTGTTTTCAGATGAATAAAATGTTTTTGTTTAGCTATTGCTGTATCTTCTGACATCATGTAGTAAACTTAAGGTTATGCTGTTAACTATGTGCCTTTTTGCTATTACTATTCTGTCTTTATGCCCTTAACAGATAGAATGAATATAGAAGATACATGAAAAGTTATACATTTTTGTTGCTAAATAACAAATATATCCAAATTTGAGAATCCTTTGAGATCTTAGAAATTCTTAAAATGACTTAAGTTGTCTTATATCATGTCAAAGGATTGTTTCAGAAATTACAAACATCCAAAACTTCAAAGAATGGTTTAATAATTATTTGGTGGCAATATGGAAGACCTAAAATATCCTTACTTCAAAGCAAACCCATGCTGAAAAGTCCTAACACTTTATTAAATTTTAATGTAATTTTAATGTTATTATTTTCCCCTAAATTTCCATTCCTCATGTAGATGTGAAAAAAAGACTATGGCTTTAGACAGCTTTCCTTGGGTGATTAAGAAAGCTAGCTTTGTACTAGGCACACTTAATATAAGTTTATAGTTTATGTAATATTATATTGTCTTTAATATTTAGACCACATCTAGGAAATATAATAGTCAATGACTAAATTAAAATACTCCCTTTACTACTTTCTTTGTAACCCGACAATATTTTGACGGTAAATGTAAATTAATAAAGGTTGTGAGAAGAGGTTCTGGAGCTTCATCTGCTTCCTTTATTAAGTGACATTCTGTTGGAGACCATCCGAATCGTTCCATAATGGAGAATCCTTTGAAAATACCACTTTTGATCATGGATTTCAAGTAGAAAATTATCTACATTATCTACATTAATGATTGAATATTGCATTTTAAAAATATATAAAAATTAATGAAATTGCTATGTTTATTACCATAAATGAGACCCTTTTCTATAAGATATATTATGGAGGGTTTTTTTTTCATTTATCTAATAAATCTAAGCATATAGAATGTAAATATATACAGCTCTAAGTATCTGCTTTACAACTTTATATTTATTTGCCCATTGAAAGTTATTTAACTTACTGAATTCTCAGGTTTCTCACTTAGGTAATAAATTCAATGTAATGTACAAATTTATTGTAAAGATCATATAACAAGGAATTTACAAACAAGGGCATAATTTCAGTGTTTGAGGGGATAGACTACAAATCACACTGCTGGGTTTAAATATAATTCACTACTTTTTAGCTGTGAGATCCTAGCAAGTTACTTAATCTCTTTTTCCTTTAATTTTCATAAAATGGAGATGATTATAAGAGCATGTATATTATATAAAATATATAATAAACTGTCAATTAAATGACTATATTTTTCCTGTGAAAAATGCTTTACAAATTTGAATACCTACCCTTTTATGTCTTTTTTTGAGAAAATTTGGGGTACATAATCAAATTAAGTAAATGTATTTTGCACTATTTCTACACTACTTTGTCAAGAATGATGACCTTTGAGGCACACAGTTGTCTGATAGCAGCATCTGTATATGTGTTACCTATTGAATATGAATAGAAATATTTTATATAATTATTTTTAAAGAAAAGATATCTCTGAGGAAAATAATGCTTAATATGAGAGACTTATAAAGAGTAAAAATTAGCTGGGCATAATATGGTGAGGGGGTCTTTCTAGTAGAACAGCACATATAAAGGCTTTAAGAGCAGAGTCAATACAGATTTGGTTGGCATTTGAAAACTTCATAAGAACCACAAAAGACCCTGAATTGCCTAACAAACCATGCAAAAGGAAAGCAAAGCTGGAGGCATCCCAAATATGCACTTCAAGTAATATGATAAAGCTGCAATAATCAAAACAGTATGGTACTGACACAAAAATAAACACCTTGGTCAATAGAACAGCATAGAAATCCATAAATGAACTCACAATGATGTGGCCAATTACTTTTTCACAATGGAGGATAGAATATCCAATGGGAAAAAGCCAGTCTCTTCAACACATAGTGTTGAGAAAACTGGACAACAATATGCCAGAGAATGACACTGACCCACTTTTTTCACCATACACAAAAATAGGTTTAAAATGTGTGAAAGGCCTAAATATGAGATCTGAAATCATAAAAATCCCAGAGGAGAATACAGGCAGTAACGTCTTTGACATAAACTGTAGCAATTTCTTTTTAGCTATGTCTCCTGAGGCAAGGGAAATAAAAACAAAAATGAACTATTGGGGTCTCATCAAGATAAAAAGCTTCTGCACAGTGAAGGAAACAATAAAACTAAAAGGCAACTGGTGGAATGGTAGAAGGTATTTGCAAATAACATATCTGATAAAAAGTTATATCCAAAATATATAAAGAACTTATAAAACTCAACACCCAAAAAATGAATAATTTTAGGAATGGGCAGAAGACATGAGTTAGACGTTTCTCCAAAGACATACACAGGATAGCTAACAGACACATGAAATGGTGATCATCATCACTCATCATCAGGGAAATGCAAAAACAAAAGTACAGTGAGATCTCATCTCACTCCTGTCAGAATGACTAAAATCAACAACACAAGAAATAACAGGTGCTGGCAAGGATGTGGGGAAAGGGGAACCCTTCTGCACTGTTGTTGGGAATGCACACTGATGCAGCCACTGTGGAAAACAATATGAAGGTTACTCAAAAAGTTAAAAATATAACCATCCTATGATACAGCAATTTGCAATACTAGGTATTTACTGAAAGAAGGCCAAAATGTGAATTAAAGGGATAGACACACCCTGATATTTATAGCAGCATTATCTACAATAGCCAAATTATGGAAAGACCCCAAATGTCCATCACTGATGAAAGGTTAAAAAAGAAAATTCATGTATTGATGAATGGATAAAGAGATGGAATATTACTCATGCATAAAAAATGAAACCTTCCCATTTGCAAAGACATGGATGGACCTAGAGATTATGATGCTAAATGAAATAAGTTAGTTAGAGAAAGATAAATATCTTATGATCTCATTCTTATGTAAAATTTAAGAAACATGACAAATGAGCAAAGGGGAAAAAAGAGAGAGAACCAAGGAACAGACTCTTAACTATAGAAAACAAACTGATGGGGATACCTGGGTGGCTCAGTTGGTTTGGCATCTGACCTCAGCTCAGGTCATGATCTTACAGTTTGTGAGTTCAAGCCCCGTGTTGGGCTCTGTGCTGACAGCTCAGAGCCTGGAGCCTTCTTTGGATTCTGTGTTCGGTCTCTTGCTCTGCCCCTTCCTTGCTCATGTTCTGTCTCTCTCTCTCTCTCAAAAATAAATAAACATTAAAAAAAGAAAAGAAACCGATGGTTACGGGAGGGGAGGTGGGTGGAAGGATGGGTTAAATAGGTGATGGGGATTAAAGAGTGAAGTTGTGATGCGCACTGGGTAATGTACAGAAGTGTTGAATCACTATATGGTACACAGGAAAATATTACACTGTATGTTAACTAACTGGAATTTAAATAAAAACTTAAAAAACCTCCATAAAAATTATTTTAGAAAATCTAAATACACTGAATACATTATTATATTGGAATGGAGACTAATATTGGAGGCATGCATTTTTGCCCTAGATTAATGTAAAACTTAGTGCAAGCTAGTCAATAAATAAGCAAAATTTTAAAAAGATGCTGAAGATGTGTCAAGTAGAGATTGCTGCGGTGGAGGTCTTGGAGGTTTTTCCCTACTTTCTCCTCGAGGGTTTTGATGGTTTCCTGTCTCACATTCAGGTCCTTCAGCCATTTTGATCTTATTTTTGTGTACGGTGTAAGAGAGTGGTCTAGTTTCATTCTTCT
>NC_043704.1:34511590-34512949 GCF_006229205.1 Suricata suricatta | reverse complement strand
CCTTCAACCCTCAGTTCATTCTCAGCATTCAATAGTCTCTCAAGTTTTGCATCCCTCTCTCTCCCCAACTCTCTCTCCCTCCTCTGCTCCCCCTGGTTCTCCATTAGGTCTCTCTTATTTTCCTGCTAGACCTATGAGTGCAAACATATGGTATCTGTGCTTCTCTGCCTGACTTATTTCGCTTAGCATGACACCCTCAAGGTCCATCCACTTTCCTACAAATGGCCAGATTTCATTCTTCCTCATTGCCATGTAGTACTCCATTGTGTATATATACCACATCTTCTTGATCCACTCATCAGTTGATGGACATTTAGACTTTTTCCATGTTTTGGCTATTGTTGACATTGCTGCTATGAACATTGGGGTACATGTGCTCCTATGCATCAGCATTTCTGTATCCCTTGAGTAAATCCCTAGTAGTGCTATTGCTGGGTCATAAGAGTGTTCGATGGATAGTTTTTTGAGGAACCTCCACAGTTTTCCAGAGCGGCTGCACTAGTTGACATTCCCACCAACAGTGTAGGAGGGTGCCCGTCTCTCCACACCCTCTCCAACAACTGTAGTCTCTTGCTTTGTTCATTTTAGCCACTCTGAGCAGTGTGAGGTGGTATCTCAGTGTGGTTTTGATTTGTGTTTCCCTGATGATGAGTGATGTTGAGCATCGTTTGATGTGTCTGTAGGCCATCTGGATGTCCTCTTTGGAGAAGTGTCTGTTCATATCTTCTGCCCATTTCTTCACTGGATTATTTGTTTTGTGATTGTGAAGTTTGGTGAGTTCCTTGTACATTTTCTGTTGTAACCCGAAGGCCGGGTCCGGGAGCGCTCGTCCCCGGCGTTCGGCGGTACCTGTCTGGTCCACCCGGACCGGCAGGGCAGAGAGTCCTTGTGGGTTCTTTTCCTGAGGGAGGGAGAAAAAGGGCAGGAAAAGGGACGCACAGAGAGTAAAGACACAACTCCACGGTTTCAGATCAGGCGAAAGAGAGAGAGTTTATTGAGAAAACTGTTCCTTATAAAGCCTTCAAGGTGGGGGGAAAACAAGGCAGCTGACCCAGGTCAGTTGCTAGGAAACAGGGTCAAGGGATTAAGACTGGAGTAAAAGAGGAACCGGACTAAATTGTTTTAGCACAGCGCCTGAGGGGCTGAATACTACCCTGCCTGCAGGCGGTTGATCTTTGATCTTCTGGCTTCTCCTCTGGCAGGGAGTGGCGCTCCCCTGCCTATTTTGCAACTCCCCTCAGGGAGTGACAAATCCGGCTAGCAAATGGCCAAGCAGCTGAGATCTTTGCCGCTCCCCACAATTTTCGATATTAGCCCTTTATCTGATATGTCATTTGCAACTATCTTTTCCCATTCTGT
>NC_043704.1:34475107-34511490 GCF_006229205.1 Suricata suricatta | reverse complement strand
AAAAAAAATAAAAAGATGCTGAAAAACTGGTTCTAAAGTTAATATGCAACAAAAAACCTCATGAACTGCTGAAAGTACTTTGCAAATATCTATCATGGGCCAGAAACAGTAAAGGAAACCTGATCCACCAGGTATTGGAGAAATACTACAATGCTGTGGCAATGAAACTGTGCAGCATTGATGCAGGGACAGGGAGTCTACTGGCATATAATAAAGATTTCAGAAAAAAAATTCAATGTATTTCAGACTTTTGGTATATGTATATCTATGATACCAAATATTCATGGAAAAGAAATGAAGAAAGATAAAATTAGCAACCTTTCTCTAGCCACATGACATAGCCTCATACTGCTTTGATTATGAAAGTAAAACAATAACATCAGTAGAAAAAAATATTTTGATCAAAAGCTCAAGAAAAATTCTGACACAAGATCCTCAAACCACAAAGTTATATACATAACCAAAGTGATTTCTCAATCCGTGAAATATGTTGATAAAACTAATATAAAGGGAATACTTGGGACAGGCAATTCATTGCAATATTGAAAAACAACAATAGCACAAAAAGTTATATAGAATGTAAATGAATTCCTTCAAAGGAGACCAAATTAAAATTGCAAAAAAAAGAATAATATTTTTTTTGTAACTAGAAACTCACATAGTTAAAAAAATTGAAAAAATATACCTCATTGGTTGGGAGAGAAATACTAAATTAAAATCCTTAATGAGATACCATCTTATACCAAACAAATTGCCAAATATTAAAGTATTGACTATCAGTTTCTGTGGTATAATTAGGCTGCTATTTTTCAGAACAACAGAATATTATTAATGAAACTAATTATGATATTGAGTGTTTGCTAGGTAAAAATTAGCCTCAAAAACCTCACAGACACATGAAATATTTATATTTTTGTGCATGTAACTGCAGCATTGCTGTCGTTTGACTGATCTAGGCTGGATTTGTTTGGGTCCAACTAACTTCTGACTTCTAGTCAGAGTCATGCCAACTCCACATGTTACCATTCTGGGGCTCAGACTGAACGAACAGATGCTTTCTGAGGCATGCTGTTCTGTGAGTGTTTCTTAGGAGCACAAGAGATCAAGAAAAATCATGTAAGCACATTTAAGCAGCTGATCTCTTCTTGCCATTAAAATCCCATTAGGCTTGCTAGTTATATGACCAATTCTAACTTTAATGGCATAAAATGATATATTCTATTATAGTGGAAGGCACTGCAAGGTCGCATGACTATAAATGAATTGATAACACAGAGGAATAAATAATTGTGCAGGATGATCCAATATTTCCATTCACTATGTTCATACCTTACCACCCTCAACGTGGCATAAATTCACAAGAACTGTGTCTTCATTTGATTTGTTTCAAAGCCTGTAGCAAGTATTTGAGTGAAGCTGATTCATTTGGCAAGTGATCCGAGAAACCTGGAGAAAGGGAGTGGGGAGAATTTGACAAGGAAGGATGAAAAAGCAGTGAAGTATGTTTTACAGAGCTAGTAACCTCTGTGGATGACTAGAGGTGATTTCCATTGGTGTCCACCTAAGGAAACACAGAGACTGTACTTCAAAGTTGTCTTCTGCTGGCTAGGATCAGGTCACATGTTCAGTCTTCCGCTTGTTGAGGGTAATTCTGGATTTTAAGTCCTGACAATTATTGGCAAGGATTCTTCTGCTTCTTCTGAAGCAAAAAAACAGGAAGAATTCATCTTTTTCTTGAAGTGGGTTATCTATATGCATGGTAACTTTTGGTGTCATCTGCAACTGAGGGTACAGATAGTCCAATAAATGTATCCTGCAGCACAAAGAATTTTGACTGCACATTGCTTACAATAGTAACATATTGAATATATCTTCGTTTTTCATCAGGAGTGTAATATGAAAGTAAAAAATGTTATCTAAATACAATTATTTTTTCAGTAAGTCTGAAGATATAACAAAGTATATTTTGGAATATAGCCTAAAAACTATTGAGCCAGAAATGACAAAAACCATCAAAATTTATATAAGTAACCTCCAAATAGTAACATGTATGTATGTAAGCACATATATCACTGAGACATGAATTCAATAAATCTATGGGAGTAAGTTTCAACATCAGGAAGATGAATACAATTGGAGGAAAAGATTAAAGAGAAAACTTTAGAAAAACAATGAACAAGATGATGATGATAATGTCCAATGGAGTATAAACAACTTAATTCTATCCATCTGAAATTCTTGCGCTTGAGGTTTTTCCAGGTAGATATATTATAGATGATAGATAAGTAGGTACGTAAGTAGGTAGATTAATAGATAGATGTAGGTGTAGATATGGATAGCTATCTGTACTTAGCCTATATACTTATATCTCAATATTTCTATATGCCTCTATTTATGGATTTATCCTGTTTTCACCCATTTATTCATCTTCTTGCTTAGCAGCCTACATTTCTACCACAGATGGTTTATTTCTTCTTGAAATAGTAAGTTGATTTAGTGTTAGATGAAACTGTATAGAAAAGAAAGAAATCTACCTCTTAGAACAATTCATTGTTTCCAAACTTTCGAAAGTGAAACAGAGCAAATAAAACTTCTTCATGGGCTTAGAGAGAGCTCTATAGATCTACCCTACTTTCAAAATGGAAGTAATGATTTCTGAATGAAAACGAAATGATCTCCTAAACTAATTTATATCTGAATACAATATGCGGATATCAGTGCAAATATTTTTGCAATAATTTAAATTTTACTTTAAAAGCAATTTATGTGTTTGAATATTTGTGCAAAAGCCTTCAAGTATTTAGTATTAATGAAACCATCTCTGTATTAGCAAAAACATTGCATAATATTTTTTAGTATTTAGGAAAGACTGGTGTTTGCTGAACACTTCAGATTTTATTTTTCATGGATGTTTAAAGAAATAAAAAAATATTAAACAGGTAATGTTATATATTAGCTTTGAAAATTCTATATATAGTATGTTTAATTCATGGATTTTAAATAACCGAACTGTTTGCATTTTGTGGAATACAATCCAATTAACAGTGATTTTCAATGATTTTGAAACAAAATGACAATGGACTTTTATTCTGAGCCCCTTCTCCAAATCCTAGTTTTCTGAATAAAGAAATAGAAAAAGTGTTACTATATATGTATGTTAGGTGATAAATTAACTCTTCTACAAATGGAGAATCAACTGATGATGAATCAATGTCCTGATGTACATCAAAAAATAGTCCTGTACAGTTAAAGTTAGTATAGTGCCTTCACTTAAAAAAATTTTGAGCTGTACTTAACAAAATAACGGAGAGTCACAAAGAAGAAAAAATATAAAACTCAGTGAAATATCTTAGAATATATTTATTTGTTATAATAAATATCTTTATAGCTCCAATAATATCTAAGAAAACTAAGATTAAAAAATATATCATGCAGTACATTTCAAATAAAGAAAACATTTAAAACCCATGTTTGTAAGAGAAAAAGTAATTATGGAAATATATATGCTATTAAAATATATTTTCTTTCCTTGGTGTGGCAGAATTTCCACTTTAAATCTTTTTAATACTTCTTGTATTTGCATAAAATATCTCTCAATGGATACACAAGAAATTGGAAACTATCTTTACTGCTAGAGAGGAAATCTAAGAACTGGGTGTGAGGGAGGCAGGAGACACTTATATATGCCTCTTTTTATCTTTTAAAATATACACTATTACCTTTCCCAAAATAAGTAATACATTTTTAACCGAAAACTATAAAACAAAGCAGATTTTTAAAAATTTGTAATTAGTACAGAGACAGCAATTATGTAAACCTTTATGTTATTGCAATGTAATACTCTTTCTTGTATGAAGGAAATGGACTTATTTTTTTATATTTACTTTAAATATTTGTGTTCAAATCTTTGAAGCTGCTAAGCCCAAGAGCATTAAAATAATGTTCAGTCCAGTTGAAGTTATTCATTTTCAATATAATAAAATTTTATTATAAATTTTATATAAAATATACAAATATAAAAATATTTTAAAATGTAAAGGTCACTTATCACTCAGTAATAAACACTGTGTGTTTATATGAATCTGATCTGAAATGCACGCTGTAAGTTTTAGGCTGCTTGCAGAGAAGTGCCCTTCATCCATAGTGGAAATGCAAACTTTAAGTTCAGAGAGGCAATTTTAGACTTGTGATATTTAAGAATGAATTAAATAGCATATTTGGTCATTCTTTCTACTTCTTTTGTATAGAAGAACATAACGGAGTATTTTTTTTCCCTCTCCCTCAAAAGTTTTAAACTGGATAATATAAAATATACTTAAGGAGATCTAGGTAACTGATTGGTAATGTGTATGTGAGATCCTACTTGTTGATAGATTATTTGCCTAGCCTATAACTTTTCTATAAGCCTAATAGTTTTTTTTTTAATTTTTGCTATATAGTGTATGGCAAATATTTGCTTTATTTTTTAAGAGTTGTTAAATTAATTGGTAAAATCAATTTAGGATATATAATGTTTAACTATATAACAAGGTTACAGTGACTTTTATTTCCAAATGAGACACTGCAAAGTTTACCACATTATTTGGAAACTATAGTGTGAAGTTAAAAAAGTTAAAAAAAATTCCAATACCAAAGTTCTTAGAATTCCAGTAGCAAAGCAAGCCTGTATGCATAAGGGTAGAACACATGACTATACACTGATGCTTCTTGAGATTTTCATGACCTAGAGTATACCTTTTAAGGTTTTGTAGAGTAGACACTAATATTTTTCCAGGCAGCACATGAACTGTAGTTTCTTGGGGGCTTACAGGAGAAACACATTCTTCATCTTTTTGAGCTCAAGAATTAGACTTCATGAAAATAATCTCATGGCCAGTTCTTGGAAAATCCCAGTTCCAGTTGCTATCTTTTGTCCTTTAGTATAGAAGCTTTGGATTTCAGCATTTTACAAAACACAAGATTATACTGAGTTCTAAAAGCATCACATTAAATATTACTCAGCCATAAAAAAGAATGTGATCTTGTCATTTGCAATGACATGGATGGACCTAGAAGATATTATGCTAGGTGAAACAAGTTGGACAGAGAAAGACACAGGCCATATGATTTCATTTATATTTGGAATCTAAATAAACCAACAAAAACAAAACAAAAACTCGAATAAACAAAAAGCAGAAACAGATCCATAAATACAGAGAACAATCTGATGGTTGCCAGAGGGCAGGGGATGCGGGGCTAGGCAAAATGGGAAAAGGGGAGTGTGAGATATAGACCAGTTATGGAATAAGTACATCACAGGAATAAGAGGAATAGCACAGGGAATACAGTCAATGATGTTGTAATAGTGTTGTATGATTACTGATGATACATGATAGCTATGCATGTGGTGAGCATAGAATAATGTATGGACTTGTCCAATCACCATGTTGTTAACATGAAACTAATGTAACATTGCGTGTCAACTATACTTCAGTAAGATTAAAGCAGTTCATTAAGAACACTACATTTTGAGTAAAATCCAAACATTCCTATATATTTATAATAATGGCAGCTGACATTAGGATTGTTTAGTGAGTTTCACAACTCTACAACAAATACTAGTTTTGTTTTGTTTTATTTATTTTTGGATTATGTTTTTGCTTTTCAAAGACCCAGGAATTCAGAAATCCCCATTCTATTAATAGCATTATCATGAAATTTACTGTCAGTTTTTTCATTCCTATGAAAGACTGGAAAGGATTTTGACATGCCTAAAAATCTTTAATCCTGTTTTCTAATGATTTCATCTTTGGTAGACTACTGTATAATATTAAATCCTTAATGATTTGGTCTAATAATAAATCAGGACTACTTTTGAGGAAGAGTTGTATAAGAGAGAAAACCACTGGTTTTATAAGCATTGTACAGAAGCTAGATAAACACACACACATGCACACACATCTGTTCATGCAAATGCTTTTAATTATCTATGTTTTAGTGAATGTGTAAACTGAAAATATATTTCACTCTCCATGAATCCATTTTTTGGTTCGACATTTCAGTTAGATTGTCAGAAGCAAGGCAAGGTCAAAGGGAGAGCAATTTAAAAGGTGAAATCTCTGAGAAGTTGAAGGAAGAACAAATAAATGAGCCGGTAATTCAGGCTGTAGAAAGAAGAAACACACACGGAGGTGATTTAATAGCTCCCACAGTACCCTGGCAGGCTGTATTTTACAACTCACCAATTTCATACTCTTCCATCAAGACCTGAAATCTGTGTTTGTTCATGAGAGAATTTTTGAGAAGAGACTGGAATTGTACTTTTAAAAAGATGTATTAAAGAAAGAGATGGCTTCATATGAAGGTGAGAAATATAGATTAGAATCATATGAACTTGAGATCTAATTTATTCTGAATAGGTTGAAGCATATTGTGTTTTTAAACAATGAGGAAGTATAAATATAAAAATTAACCCAGGTCAAGTTTTTTCCCACAGTTAGAAGAAGAATAGACTAAGGAAAGCACACGTTGACAATTACATTAATAAATAATTTTACATAATAATGTAGAATTGTATTAATTAAAGTACAAATAGACTAAGTAGAGCAAAATTGTGATTCCTTATTTTTCAGTTTGAGGAGTCAAATTTAGTGATTCATCTCTTACAGACAATACCAAATGCTTATCACAAGTGCCTCCTTAATACCCATTACCCATTTAGCCCATTCCCCCATCCACCTCCCTCCAGTAACCCTCAGTTTGTTCTCTACTATTAAGAGTCTCTTATGATTTGCCTCCAGCTCTTTTTTTTCTTCCCATGTTTGTCTGTTTTGTTTCTAAAATTCTACAAATGAGTGAAATCATATGGTGTTTATTTTCTCTGACTGATTATTTTACTTAGCATAATACACTGTAGTTCCATCCACGTTGTTGCAAATGGCAATAGTTCATCCTATTTTGTGGCTGAGTAATATTCTTTGTGTGTGTGTGTGTGTGTGTGTGTGTGTGTGTGTATTTTCTTTATTTATTCATTAGTTGATGGACATTGGGTTGTTTCCATGATTTGGTTATTGTTAATAATACTGCTATCAACAGAGGGGTGCATATGCCCCTTTGAATCAGTATTTTTGTAACCCTTGGGAAAATACCTTGTAGTGCAATTGCTGAGTCATAGGGTAATTCTATCTTTTACTTATTGAGGAATCTTCATACTGTTTTCTAGAATGGATGCACCAGTTTGCATTCCCATCAACAGTGTAAGAATTTTCCTCAACAACATCTGTCATTTCCTATGTTGTTGATTTTAGCTACTCTTACAGGTGTGAAGTTATAATTCATTGAAGCTTTGATTTGTATTTGCCTGATGATAAGTGATACTGAGCATCTTTTGATGAGTCTGTTGACCATTTGTATTTCATCTATGGAAAAACTCTATTCATGTCATCTGCCTATTTCTTAAGTAGATTATTTGTCTTTTGGGTGTTGAGTTTGATAAGTTATCTATAGGTTTTGTATACTAACCCTTTACCAGATATGTCATCTGCAAATATTTTCTCCTATTTCACGGATTGTCTTTTAGTTTTGTTTATTGTTTCCTATTGGGGGCTATCTGAACTCACCAGTTGAGTGAAAATTCCTGGTGAGGATACAGCAAGTTTGCATGATCTCTTGCTCCCAGACAGCTACCAAAATCTACCCTCTTGTAACTTTGATTTCTGCTTGGGCATCAAACCTCAGAGTGCTTTGCTGATTAGTATGAGGAGCAGCCTGTCCCCCTGCTCTGTCCCTAAGGTGTGATTGTAAAGGGTCAGGGAAAAGATGAATAAATTAGATACACCCTAATGCGACTAAAGAAAGCAACATATAATTTTCCTCCTGGCTGACCAATTAACTGATAACTGACTACTTTCTGGGCCTGCATGCCTTTGCAAAAGTCACTACTGTGATAAAATTATCAATTGTGTTTGGGACTGTGAGAGCAGGCATTATGTCTCCTGAGGATCCTGTTTTTCTGGGAAGCTTTCTCTTAGAATTATAAACAGCTTAATGACGCTTACTCATGAAAAAAAAACCTGACCTTTACTAAATAATGCTGTTTGCCTTTTGGTTAAAGGTTGCCTTTGGTTAAAGGGCTATACCTGAGGTTTTGTAAAAAAAATACTGCCCTTCCCATATAACAGCATCAGTGCCTGGAAGTAAGTTTTTTTGACAATCATTACTACTAGAATTATAAATTATGCAGAAGCCATGTCCTGGAAAATTGTAAAAATTATCTATGAGAAATCATTTACTAAACACATGCTACTCTTTTTGCTCCTTGTACCTTTCACCATAAATAAAGCTAGAGAATCAGACAGAGCAGAGATGACTGCCTGTTGATCAGAAATAAACTTGAGGGTCTCTCAATCTCTTTTGCCAATACCGTTCATCCTTCAGGGAATCCTAGACCTGCTGGAGATGGACTCTGGCACTCCCTTTTGTTGTGCAGAAGTTGTTTTTGTTTTTTGTTTTTGATGAAGTCCCAATAGTTCATTTTTGCTTTTGTTTCCCTTGCTCCAGGGACATGTCTTGTAAGAAGTTGTTATGATTAATGTCAAGGGGTTTGCTGCCTATATTCTCCTCTAGGATTTTAATGTGTTCTGTCTCACAATTAGGTCTTTCAGCCACTTTGAATTTATTTTTGTGTATGGTGTAAGAAAGTGGTCCAGTTTCATTCTTCTGCATGTTTCTTTCAAGTTTTCCCAAAACTATTTGTTGAAGAAGCTGTCTGTTTTTCCACTGGTTATTCTTGTCTGCTTTGTCGAATATTAATTGACCATAGCATTGTGGGTCCATTTCTGGGTTTTCTATCCTGTTCCATTGATTTATATGACTCTTTTGTCAGTACCATACTGTCTTGTTGAGTGTAACTTTGTAATACAGCTTGAAGTCTGGAATTGTGTTGCCTCTGTTTAAATGCTATAGACATTTTAATAATATTTGTTCTTCCAATCCATAAGCATGGAATATTTTTCCATTTCTTTCTGTCCTCTTGAATTTCTTTCATAAGTGCTCTATAGTTTTCAGAGTACAGACTTTTACCTCTTTATTTAGGTTTATTCCTAGGTATCTTATGGTTTTTGATGCAATTAAAAATGGGACTGTTTGCTTGATTTCTTAAACTGTGTTCATCAGCAGCACTAACATCACTAAGGAATTTGCTAGCAATGTTAAATCTCAGTCTGCATCTCATATTTACTGAATCTGAAACTAGAGGTATGAGATCAGCAGTTTTCTTTTATCCAGAAAATTCTGATGCAACTAAAGTTTGAAAAGCACTGGAATAGTTGAGGGTGATAGAATTTTAACAAAAGATGCATCCTTTGGGCCCCGGGTAGCTCATTTGGTTAAGCATCAGACTCTTGATTCTGGCTCAGGTTATGATCTCAAAGTTGTAAGATTGAGCTTCATGTCAATTCTGTGCTAGGAATGGAGACTGCTTAAGATTCTCCTTCCTTCTCCCTCTGCCTCTCTCCTTCCCTCCTTCTCTCTCTCCTCTCTCTCTCTCTCTGTCTCTGTCTCTCTCTCTCTCTCTCTCTCTCTCTCACACACACACACACACACACACGTACCAAAAAAAGAGTAGTCTTTTGGTACATCTGATTTCTTACAGTAACAAGAAAGACAAGATGGTATTTTGACAACTTTATTTTTCCTCTCTGTCTTCATTTATTTAATCAAGAGACATTTATGTGCTTATGTACAGTTTAAAAAAATTATTTGATCCCTGATATTTTAGAATAGAGGTGGTAAGAGACAACTGGGTGGCTCAGTAGGTTGAGTGTCTGACTTTGGCTTGGGTCATGATCTCACAGTCTGTGTTTGAGCCCCGTGTCAGGTTCTCTGTTGAACGCTTGCTCAGAACCTGCTCCAAATTCTGTGTCTCCTTCTCTCTCTGCCCCTCCCCGACTCACACTCTGTCTTACTCTGTCTCTCAAAAATATACAAATGTAAAAAAAAGAAAAGAAAAAAAAGAACTGACGTGGTAAGAACCAACGCAAAAATTCAAACCTTTCCTGTTTAATTGCAAATGTTTTTAGGCATATTTGAGCTGCCGTATTTATTCTGAATATAATGATGTAATTGTTATATCATTATATAAATATAACGATAAAATTGTTCTGAATATAATAAAATTATCATATAATGATATAATTGTAACTTATTTTAATTCATTCCTTATAAATTGAATATTGAAAAGTTTTTCTTGATGATAATGATATTTTTAAATCTTTTACTAAAGAGTAATTAATAGCTTGAGATGAAATCACTGGTATTATCTTTAGACTACCAAAAGGAAACATGTACTGAAGAGTTAAGCAATTTGTAAAAAAGCTATGCTTTAGATACTGTATCTTCAAAACAATGATACATAACAAAGGGGAAAAGAATATTAGAATAGGAATTTGAAGCCTTATGATTCTTAGAACTTTGAATGATTTAATGACATTAGGGATTTTACCTTATCTCATGAGTTATTCTTAGTTCATTTATAAAATGAGCATGGACTTTTTGGCCTTTCTATATTAGAAGTGCTAGGGGTTTCAAAACACCTCCATTAGTACAGAAGTCAGTATGGCATTGCCTGGAGGTTGTATTCATGAGCTGTTTTTATTCCTTATATGTCTGTGCTCTTCTGTACTTAGTTTTGTTCATCTTTCTTTGTATAGTGCCAGACTCCAAGTTTCTTACTAGGCAACTCAAGACTGTTGCCCATCTTCTGATTGAATACAGCTATTTTAATTCACTTTTCTCAGACTTCATAAAAACTATTTTCAAAATGTAGATTTGAAGAAAATAAATCAAAATGTCCATTTAGTATCATTCTGAAAATAAATCCTAAGATTTCTCTGAGGGATTTTCAAATGCCACTTTCTACTCAGCAATTAAAATTGCAAGCAAGTTTTACTGCATACAAAAGCTTCATTTAATTTATACAGCTATATTTGGTTTCTGAATTAATTATATGGGTGGTATTATATTTTAAACCCATTACATTTTTGTATGTAAATCACAATTCTGAGCCTTATTTGGGCATCTCTTTATTTTTAACCACCCTATCATATATGAACAGGAATTTGGAATATTTTAAATACTTTTGCTTAGGATGTCAGTGTTAACAGAGTTATTCTTGGCAGCTTCATTTTCCTTCCAACATAAGTACTGTCAATCTTCTCTTTAGGCTGAGATTCTTTTTCTAATATTGTGCCTGACTTGAATTAGGAGGATTTCTTCTAGTTGTACCAAAAGTTATACAGATGTGACTTACTTAGCTGACTTTTAAATATTTCCATATGTATGTATCAACAACAGTGAATTTTAATACTCATATATTTAATATAACTAACAAGGAAAGGTTGCTTATACTTAAGGAATAATAAAATCAAAACTGGATTTTTCATTTTTGGTACATAGTGCAGGTAAGCTCTTATTGGAATATATAATCTAACCAACTACTGAATACAAATTGAATTGAATTATGAACTTTGTGACCATTAACATTCAATTAAGCATGAAGTTTTGAGCATTTAAAAGTTAGAAGTTTCAACCTACTCAATTTAATGCATTGTGCATTGGAAATAATATTGTTCAGGTTAAAACTCAGAAATTTCAGAAGTCATAGAATTTTTAGATTAGAAAAATTCTCTGTACGTCACCTCCTAAAGTTACTTCTTTATTGATATGAGGACACTGAAGCCTTGAATGGTTAAGTGATTTCCCAAGGTTGTACATCCTGCAAGTACAGAAACCACAGAACCAAGGACGGCCAATTATTTTTGTTCCATTAAGTTTTTATTTAAATTCCAGTTAGTTAACGTATAGAGTATATTAGTTTCCAAAGTACAATATAGTGATTCAACAATCCATGCATCACCCATTGCTCATCATGACAAGTAAACTCCTTGATTTCCATCACCTATTTTCCAAACCCCCTTCCATTCACTTTTTCTCTAGTAACTATCAACTTGCTTTCTATAGTTAAGAGTCTGTTTCAGGGCAGCTGGGAGGCTCGGCTGGTTAAGCATCCAACTTCAGCTCAGCTCATAGTCTCATGGTTTGTGAGTTCAAGCCCTGTGTTGGGCTCTGTACTCACAGCTCAGAGCCTGGAGCCTGCTTCAGATTCTGTGTCTCCCCCTTGCTCTGTGTCCCTCTCCCTTTCATGCTCTGTCTCTTTCTCAAAAATAAGTAAACACTTAAAAAATTAAAAATTTTTTGGATTGTCTCTTTCTCTTTATTCATTTGTTCATTTGTTTTGTTTCTTCACTTCCACATATATGTGAAATCATATAGTATTTCTCTTTCTCTGACTGACTTATTTCACTTAGCATTATACTCTCTAGCTCCATCCATGTCATTGCACATTGCATGATTTCATTCTTTTTCATGGCTAAATAATATTCCTTTGTTTGTGTGTGTGCATACATATACTACCTCTCCTTTATCCATTCATCTATTGAGGGACATTTGGACTGCTTCCATAATTTGGCTATTGTAAATAATGCTGCTATAAACATGGGGGCACAAGTATCCCTTTGCATGAGTATTTTTGTATTATTTGGGTAAATATCCAGTCGTGCAATTACTGGATCATAGGGTAGTTCTATTTTTAACTGAGGAGTCCCCATGTGTTTTCCACAGTGGCTGTCCCAGTTTACGTTCCCACCAACAGTGCAAGAGGGTTACCCTTTCTCCACATTCTCCCCAACACATTATTTCTTATCTTACTGACTTTAGCTATTCTGAAGGTCTTCTGATTCTTATATGGAAGTTCTTTCTGCCGAAATGGGACAGTAGTTTCTAAGTTAGGATGTCCTTGCTCCTGCACTGTTCTTATGTGGCTTTTCCAGGGGTTTGTCCATTGAGTAGTTATTTATTCTGTGCTTATTCTATGCAAGCCCGTGTGCTAGGCCCTGAGACCACATCACCTAATGACATAATGTGCCTGGAACTTAAAAGGTATCTTCAAAAATAGCACAATTGTTGCAATCAGATACTAATGGTCATTTGTGTGAAACATTGGATTAGTGTGGGATTGTGGTTTAGGTCTCATGGGACACAACTTTTAAAACTTGAAACTTATTGCAAAAATGTCTTTAGAGTTTTGGTATTGATTAGCCTGTACTGAGTAAATAGGGCTAAAATAAGGGTATGACTTATATAAAACGCAAATTGGTATTGATGAAGTTTTGGGGTAATAATGGGATTCATAGATTCCAGAGCCGATGGCCAAGAAAGAATTCTTGGTATTTGTTAATGGACTGCAGGTTATAAGGATATTTAATTTTACCTGCCATTTCCTTCCTGCTTTTGTTTCCCATATCACTATGGAGGGGTGATGTTGGGGCTCCAGGAAACTAAGTTCACAGGTTTCTGGAGAATAGGCTATTGGTAAGATTGAGTTTTTCTTGTAATTTACTAAGATATTTCTGAGCTGATGGAGACTCAGGTGCTATAGGACTGTGATCTCTATCAGTTAATCATTTGTTTTTCTCTCCTTTCCTTTGTTTTTGGGGAGCTAGGAGTGTCCAAGGAATATCATAAATGTCCCACCTGGTGGGGAAGGTGTCGTTAGCCTGTCCTTTGCCCTCAGCTTGCCCCACACTGCCTCATCAGTATTACACAAAATAACTCTGAGTCATGTCTGCAAAATCTGCCTTAACAATGTAAAAGTTTGGTTTGCAATGAAGAACACAATAAGAAGTATAAAGCTTGTTCTTTATTTACTAAGAAACATTATTCTAACTTCATATCTTGTGTAGAATATTATTACAATTGAATCAATAATATAGTCAATATATTTTACAAGTGAGACAAGGGATGAGGTTTTGGGATGATGGTCGGGTTTATGGAGTTTGAAGCTGATGGCCAAGAAAGAATTCTTGAAGACCTCTTTGGTGTAAAAAGGTGATTTTTATTAAAGTACTGAGACAGGACCCCTGGGCAGGAAGACCTGCCCTGGGGTTGTGAAGAGTGACTGGGGGGCCCCTGGGTGGCTCAGTCGGTTGAGCGGCCGGATTCGGCTCAGGTCATGATCTCACGGTTGTGGGTTCGAGCCCCGCGTCGGGCTCTGTGCTGACAGCTAGCTCAGAGCCTGGAGCCTGCTTCTGATTCTGTGTCTCCCTCTCTCTCTGACCCTCCCCTGCTCGCGCTGTCTCTCTGTGTCCCTCAAAAATAAATAAAAGACATTAAAAAAAAAGAGTGACTGATTACACTATGGAGTTGAGGGAGGCAAAGACAAAAGGGAGGTCTCCAGGGCTACTTCATATGCTAAAGAAGACTCTTAGATACCTGAGGCCTTGCTATTGTCAAGCTAAAATTGTTTTTCCTCTAGTAGGGCATTAACCTGTGGAAGGTAGGAGTTCCTGGAGAAATGTATTTTTTCTGCATTGGTCTCAAGTATTTTTCAATGAGCTATACAGGATAGAAGAAAATTTCATTTTACCCGCCATTTTCTTTTTGCCTTTGTTCCCCACACAACTATGGAGGGGAGGGTAATACTAGGGCTCCAGAAAACTGAGTCTATACATTTCTGGAGATTAGGTTACTGAAAAAATTGCCTTTTTCTTGTAATTTACTAAGGTGTTTGTAAACTGATAGAGACTCATGTCCCATGTGACTGTGGTTAACCATTGGTTTACCATTTTCTTCCTTTTTACTTTGTCCTGGGCAGCCAGGAGTGTCCTCAGAGGGCGCAGGGAGGGTGGTGCCTGCTGCTTTGCCCTCAGCTTGTCTTATGGTCCAGCTTCACAAGGTAAATTGGTATTTTCATGGTATTGACTTGAGAATGCAAAGTAGATGTGCATTATCCATCCAGATATCAATTAGCAAGCGAAGTTTAAATTTTGTAGTTGTTTGTTTCTCTCTCTCTCTCTCTCTCTTTCAATTTTGTAGTTGTTTGTTTGTCTCTCTCCTCTCTCTCTCTCTCTCTCTCTCTCTCTTTTTGAAAGCTTTTCACAGAACACTAAGAATTGAAACGTTATTTGAAGTAATGAGCTCTGATTATGGAAATTGAAGATTTGAACCACTTACAAGTTTTGTGTTTAAAACAAATATTGTTACAACCATATATTACTTCTCGACCATTTTTTTCTCTCAGTGTAGATAACGTGGGACAAGTTAATATTAGTTTATTGACAGAGTGCTCTATTAATGACCTTTCCTAAACATTATATTTTAATAATGATTTTTAAAACTTTATTACATCTGATTCAGTCTATAAAACTGATTCAATAATAAGTATATCCCAGATATTCTATAAGGAAACGTAAGATAAGATCTTGGTCAGTTATCTTTTGGCTATTAAGCAATTATATATGTGCAATCTTCATATGTTTGGGGGATTTCAGATTATGAACATCTGAAATTCCACTTACTTCTGAAATAAAATTATCACCGAAAAGATAACAGAGTATAGATACTTAAATTCTGGGGTGCGTGGGTGGCTCAGTTGGTTAAGTGTCCGACTTCAGCTCAGGTCATGATCTCTCGGTTCATGGGTTCGAGCCCCGCATCGGGCTCTGTGCTGACCGCTAGCTCAGAGCCTGGAGCCTGCTTCGGATTCTGTGTCTCCTTCTCTCTCTGACCCTCCCCTGCTCATACTGTCTCTCTCTCTCTCTCTCTCTCTAAAATAAATAAAAACAGTAAAAAAATTAAAAAAAAAGATACTTAAATTCTTTCTGAATCAAAATAGATTTTGCAATACACTATTTTTTAATTATAGTCCATGTGAACATATGAACTCACATTGTGTCCACAGGAGACCAGAGTCAGAACTACACATTTAAAGTATTTAAAGGAACAAAAATCACCTTTAATGCCATAATAAAGTAAAACCATATTACATGTATTATTTAAGTAAATGCTTTCTGACAAATAACATGATTGTAATTTGAATGATTTAGATACTGGAAATACATGTACCAATTCACAGTATTTTGAAAACCAAGTGTGTTCACAAGTCAGATATAGAATGAGCATTATATCATACAGAAAATATAATTGATGTATGAGATTCTGGTTTCCATTATTTTTAAACACTTTGAAATTATACTTTTGACTTACAAGAATATTCATTATCTCCAAAATTTAGAAAATTAAGCATTGTGTATAAAAGAAATCAGAATTAGCTTATCTACCATACAGATTACACATTTAAAAAGGCAAAAATATGAAAATCTTCTTAAATATTGGTCTATCAATGATTATAGTTATAATGTCAAGATATTTACCTTTATCGCTTACATTTATGAAGGAAGAAAGCAAATATTCTTAATTGAATGTTGAGGTAAAATAATTTCTTTAAGAGGTTAGGTGACATGGAAATCATTCCCATAGTGTCTTCAACCTTTAAACAGTCTATAGTAGAATTTCAATAAAAAAATTTACATATTGCCATAAATGTTTTATTAATAACCAAAGTATAAATAATTTTTCTATTCTTTATGTCTCTTTCTCTCTCTCCCTCTTCTCATAGTCCTTCCTAATGGTTGAACAGTTGTATGCATAAATACTTGTAGCAAGTAATTAAAACTTTTAAAAAGTGATACTCAATAAATCTCCATTTCTATGAAATTTGTTATTACAAAACATGTATATGATGATACTCAATTTGTCTTTTTATTTTTTTAATTGAGATAAAATTGAGATATGTAACATATTCATTTCATGTGTATAATAGTGATTCCAAATATGAATATATATTGCAAAATGATCACCACAATCAGCCTAATTAACTTTCATTTCCACAAATAATTACTTTTTTGTGTGATGAGAACTTTTTCAATATAGTTTATTTGTAACTTTCAAATATACAATAATATTAACTATAGTCATCCTGCTGTATATTATATCCCTAGGACTTATTTTATAAGTGAAAGTCTGTATCTTTTGACAAGTTTTGTCCATCCCTCACTCCCTATCTCTGGCAATCACCAATCTGTTCCTTGGATCTATGATGTTTTTGTAGATTCCACATAAAAGTAAGATCATACAATATTTATCTTTCTCTATATCACTTTTTCACTTAGCATAATGCATTCAAGGTCCATCCAAGTTGTTGCAAATGACAGGATGAGTTTTTATAGCTGAATAATACACACATACACACACACACACACACACACACACATATCACCTTTTCTTTATTCATGTATCCATCAATGGAGATTTAGATTGTTTTCATGTTTTGGCCATTGTAAATACTACTGCAGTGAACATGGTGGGGGTACGGATATCTTCCTGAGTTAATGTTTTTATTGCTTTCAGATAAATATGCAGATGTGGAATTCCTGGATCATATGGTAGTTCTATTTTTAATTTCCTGCTCATCATTTTATCACTCATTGACTAGAGTTTCAGTGAGACTCCCAATTAAGAACCCTAATTGAGGCAAGAAGCCTCTATGGTTTGCTCCAACTAGAAAACATACATACATACATACATACATACATATGTACATACATACAATATTTAAACGTTTATTTTTTTAACTTTTTAAAATATATTTAAATGTTTTATTTTTATTTGTGAGAGAGAGAGAGAGAGTGTGTGTGAGCAGGGGAGGGTCAGAGAGAGAGAGAGAGAGAGAGAGAGAGAGAGAGACAGAATCTAAAGCAGGCTCCAGGCTCTGAGCTGTCAGCACAGAGCCATATGCGGGACTTGAACCCACCAATCGTGTGAGGTCATGACCTGAGCTGAAGTCAGATGCTTAACCTACTGACCCACCCAGGCACCCCTTAAAAGTTTATTTTAATCAAGGAGTTATAATCTTATTATCTACTTGGTCTGGCATTTACAAAAATTGATCACAATAGAAAAAAGTTTGGAATTGTGAATATAATTAAGGAACTGTCTTTAATTCACAACCTCCAACCAACTAAGGTTTGGGGCTAAGATTAATTATTTGGCACTGAATAAGTAATCTGCTTTTTAGACATAGTTTTGTTGCATGAAGTTCCATATGGAAAAGGAATTGTATTTCTGCAAGTTACTATTATAAAATAAATCAAAATCTCTCCAGAACCTCAATATGTTTGAATGAATCCTTTTTAAGACTGAGATTAAATATAAATGTGTTGAGTGATTCATTCACTTGTCTTTCATAGCTCCCAAATTTTTAACTGAATTAAGACTCACTAGTTAACTTTATATTTTTCGTTTCATCTTGTGTATTCACAAAACTTTTCTTTGAGGAAATTTATTTAAAGTGTAACTATTTAAAAAATAACTTACTGGGCTAAAAGCCTAATGAATAGCTCTTGACATAAAAATAGAATTCATATTTCTAAAATTTAAATATAAGGTATATGTCTTTTTTCTGATATATTTAATGACTAGAAAAATACCTAAAATTAATAAATGCTTAATGAACAATTCTTAAAAATATTACTGAACTAAATCCTACTCAGACAATAAATTTTTGGTTGTTTTTATTTATTTCATAATGCTAAAACTGCTTTTCTAACCCATTATACACTCTTTGGTTAAAATAAAGGACAAAAAGCAAAATAAAAAATACATATCATCAAATACAATGCTAATGAAGTGAAAACAATGCTGAGATTAACAGAGGACCTCATATGCAAACTTTCATTATATATTGATTCTGTTTATTTACTTATTTCTCTATTTTTAAAGTTTACTTGTTTATTTTCAAAGAGAGAGAGAATAGGTGGGACAGAGAGAGACAGAGAGAGAGAGAGAATTCCGGCAGGCTCAGTGCTGTCATTGCAAAGCCCAACGGAAGACTCCATCTCACCAACTCAGCTGTGAGATCATGACCTAAACCAGCATTAAGAGTCCCATGCTTAAGTGACTGAGACACCCAGGGGCCCCATATTGTTTTTATTTTATTTATTTCTTTTTACTTTAGTTTTATAGTTGTGAAACAATCAATTGAAGTGGAAAAAATCTATATCATGTCATTAGTAATGTGTGTGTGTGTGTTGTGTGTGTGCATGCATATGTGTGTGTATTTAGGCTGACATAATGCAAACATAGCAAAGCACTGATTTCGTCAATCTCCATTCATACAGATCAATATATCAAAGATGTTTTGACTTTTAGATCATATTTGGGGCATGAATTTGCTCAAAAACAACTTACTAAGCAAACATTTGAGGCTTTTCCCCAATTTCTACTTCCCACTCTCATTTCTTCATTATGGGACTATTTGCTTTAGAAACAGAGTCACTAAGCAGAACAATGGCTATAGCCCACCTGAACTGAATTGTGTATGTTAATAATTTCATCTGAAGTCTGAAGTAATACACAAGGAACACTGTAAGACTTTATTAAATTTAGTAATTTTCAAGCTCTGTGTGCTATAGCAGAAAGGTGGCCCAGATGGAATACTTGGAATCTGGAGGCCTAGACTCTAATCCCTAGTCTATCATTTAATGAGTCTGAGTTTTGTTCAAGTCACTTTCTCTGATCATAAGGGTGTAGTCTCTTCATCAGTAAAATATCTCCTCTGATTACACCAGTAGTTAGGTGCAAAATACAAAATTTTATTAGAAATATATTCATAAAGTGTTATACATATGAAACTTTGTGTTAATAAGCTGAATGTTAAAGTTATCATAGGTAGAAAAAATAGGACAATATAGTTCATTGATGGATAGAAGCTATACACAACTTTTATTAGACTTTAATATTACATAATCAATTCTTCATGCCCTTAGTTCCATTTTCCTACTCCATCTTCTTTGATTATCCTGATACTCATTGAAAAATACAATTAGATCAACAAATGGGTGTTAATAAAAGGAGAGTATTAGGTGAACAAATGCTACTCTCATCAAAAACTTGAATAAAACAAAAGTTCAGAAATGTATTCATCATATTCAACTCATTGTTACAGCCAAGGATAAATAAAGATGTTAGGAGAACTAAATATACAAGTCTTCCATATTAGTCAAATGGAAAGACCTTATGAAACCTTTATTTACACACTTTGATAAAACAGAATAATGACAAAAATCAATTGTTGTCTTGAGCAAAATTCTTTAGACTATATATGCTGACAATTTCATTTGAGTTCATAATCACTCATCCTTTTCTTTTTCTCTGCATTAATAAGTCCACTATAACAAAGCTAGCCACAATGGAGAAATAAGTTATCAATCTTAAGTTGCATGTGTTAGTTTTTGTGCTGGGAGAAGGTTTATGTTGCTCAAATGTAAATGTGATTGTTTTTGCAAATGTGAAATTTGCTACTGCCAATAACTTGGTCTCTATCTGTTTATAGTACTTATACTGTTCTGAATGAAACACACATTCTTTAATTCCATGATTTGAAGTAAAAGATTTTTTTAAATGCAAGAATTATAAGAGATTATGCATATGTATACATTATATATATAATCATACTAGCTTATTTAAATTTGACTAGAAAAAATGACAAATGCATAGTTTCTTTGACAAAGAACTATATTACTAAATACATTTAAATTTATTAGGAAATACACATGGAGTAATGACCCATATGTTAATAAAATTTTTGAAATATGAATAAATACATATCAATGTATATTTTGTACACAAAATTTACTTAGGTAAAATAGAATTTCACCTTGTAAAAAATTGCTTTTTACCACTCCTTTTTGATCCAAGAAGAAGCACAAATTGTTTCTGGCCTGAGGAGGAAACAGAATTTATAAATGAGTGAAACATAACTTCAGAACAGCTTCAAACTAGAGAAATAGAAAAAAATTATTGTTCAAATACATACATTCGAATTCTTTTTAATAATTACAAGTCATATAATATAAGCAGTGTATATTTCCTTTTGTAAAATACTGTATGTCTTTGTTGATTAGTCAATATTAATTATGTGATATGCAGGAAATGATGGAAAAAATCCTAGATTTTAAAGTACTTTTAAAAATGAATATTTTGTTGGACTCAGGCTTTCACAATAAATTTTTCCAGGATATTTTAGCTAAATATATCTAAAGCTATAGTTTGTTTTTAATATAAAAACATTTTTATGAGAATAGGCATATTAATATTAATTGGGAGTAACATTTCCTTTCAATTGATGAAGCAGTACTTATTTTTGTTCTGAGAATATAACAAAACGTAACTCTTAGTTTTTTTTAAGTTTTATTTATTTATTTATTTTGAGAGAGGAAGAGACAAAAAACAATAGAGAGAAGCAGTGGGGGGTGGGGAGAGAGGGAGAGAGAGAGAGAGAGAGAGAGAGAGAGAGAGAGAGAGAGAATCTCAAGCAGGCTCCATGTCCAGTGCAGAGCCTGATACAGGGCTCAATTCCGTGAACCATGAGCTGAAATCAAGAGTCAGACACTCAATTGACTTTGCTACCCAGGCACTCCAACTCTTGGATTTTTAAAGTGTTGCTTTACATAACTTTCTTTACTTTAATATTCACTACAATATATATGATGTATTCAATATTTTTCAACTATGTCCTACATTTGACTAAAATGAGATACATAGCAATTCTACATTAGAAATCAATGTGTGTGTTGGAAATGGTGGTGCTAAAAATGAATAACATGGAATTCAAATCTAAGTTTTTAAATTTGTGGACATATTTGTGTTAATTTGAGTCTGGTAAATAGGCTTTGCAAAACTAAAAATTAAAATGTGGTATTGATATATATGATTGTTCATAATCATCTTTATTTTTTTTCAAAATTAATGCAACACTACTAAAATTTGATCATCTCAAATTCAAGCTCCTGATATTACTAGCCCATCTTGAATATGCTGTTGCTCTTGGGAAGTTTACAAACACTCCTAAATGTTAATTTTCTTTTTCATGAAATAAATATAATATACAACCTACCATTTAGATGCTACTTGCCAATGACGAAATACAAATAAAGCACTTAGCACATGACTGATGCATAATAAATATTTTATCAATGTCAAATATGATTATATGGTTCCACTCTGTCTACACTGTGTCCCTCAAATAGCTCATCATCTCTAATATGTGAATTAGAAATCGAATAGGAAAAAAAGCATGAACTATGGCCTGAATTAGGGAAGGAGTCCCAATTTTAGGTCTCCAAATAATGTGGTGATATTTTTCGTCACAAATAACTTTCTGGATATCTCTTTTGGTCATATTTTGATATATTTAACATCATTAAACTATGTTATACTTACTTCTGATTTTGTTTAATGTTTATTTATTTTTGAGAGAGAGAGAGAAAGAGCAAGTGGGGGAGAGGCAGAAAGAGAGGGAGGTACAGAATCTGTATATATTTATATACAGATATATACATTTATATAGACATATATATAAATGTTTATTAAAAAGGTTTATATGTAAAGGCAAATGGCATATGGCATGAAGAATGCAGGCATGCACTGGGAATCTGAGTAACATCCAAGCACACACTTTACAGTGTTCTTTGGCATATAGGTGAGCTCTGAATCCAAATGATACCAACAACGTCTATATATCCAATCTTGGTTTGACATGATTGTATGATCTTGGCCATGTGATCAAGAAAGGTTTTCTAACCAGTTACACCAGCTTATCATCCATAAACAAAGCTGCTCCAGGCATCATCAGCTGGTCATCATAAATCTCACTGCTCTTATCTTTGTCAGATAGTAGAACTTATAGTAAATTCAATCAATTTATAGTATCAATAATAGATGCTGTGATGAATATGGTACTTTTATAGGAGCTGATAAATACACCTGTGTAGCTATTGATCTGCAATATGCTTTTTTTCCCCAAAAAGGATCAAAAGCTGCTTGCTTTTACATGGTAATAGTGATGATACACATTCTTCATTGCATAGGTTCTTAAATCTTTTTATTTTTGTCACTGTACAGTTTTCAAGGACTGGTTGACATTCCTCAGAACTTTATTTTGGAGTACTGTATTGCTGATTATGTGCAATTAGGCTCTAATATCAGGAAGTAGCAGAAACTCTGGATGTACTAGCAGGACAAATGTGTGCCAAAGGTTGAGGAGAGAAAAAAAAACCAACTGCACAGAGTTTCAGGGTTTTGCCTCATTAGTGAGATTTTATGGTAACCTGGGGTAATGGCGTACCATTTCATCTAGTATTTAAGAGAGTTTATTGCACCCCAAATCTTTTATCACTAAGAAAAGGATGGTAATTATTTCGGCCTGTTTGGCAATATTTTACATTTCCCTTTGGGGTATGGCTCTGACCAATTTATCATGCTGCAGATTGGAGTGAGGACCATAGCAAAAGAGAGATTTCCATAAGGCTCAGAATATGGGGAAAACTTCCTTCCTGTCAACTGATTATATGACCCAGCCGCCCCATGATGCTAGAGGGGTTCATTATAGATAAGATTCATCATAGATAAGGTAAGGTGGAAACTGAGACAAGACCCAAGAAGAGATAAGCAGTATGCACTGTTCAGTTCTATAATATATCAACAAATAATTACTCTTCATTCAAAATACAGCTCCTCAAAGCTTCTATGCCTAATGGAGCCTGAGCACCTGACTGTGGAAACCCAAGTGACTGTGCAATCAGAGTTACTTTTCATGACTTCAGTATTATTACATTAGTCAAGTTATAAAGTTGGGCAGGTGAAGCAGTATTTATTTATGATGAAAAGAGCATATTAGAAACTTTTTCTGGACAGATCCAAGGGACAAACATGACCTGAATGCATGGATGGTTCAGACTTCCATGGAACTTCTATTGTATTAACACTGTTTTCTGTGTGTAAACAAATGAATTAATGGTGGTTACCCACACTTACATAACGGAAGAGGAGAAAACATGGTCATGGGTGACGGATGGGTCCACCTGATATGTATGTGCAACTCCTACAGCTGCAATCCAGCGTGACTCTAAAAGGTAGTAGTGAAGTGATAGCCTTTATTAGGCAGAGCTGAGAACTCCAATAGGTCATCAACTTAATATTCAGTAAGTAAGTGACTTGGTGTCATTATATAAACAGACTGCTGAGTAATGAGAATAATTTTGCTAATTCTTCAGTATCTTAGGATGAATGTTTAGAAATTCAGAAACAAAATTTCCAAGCAAGGGATATGGCATTTAGAGTAAGTAATAGAAATAGTTATGAAGTTGAATGGTATTTGTTTCATGTCAATGGCCACTAAACAGCATCTGACAGAGAGGAGGCACTGATCAACTAGGTGCCTCAATCAATTAGGATTATTTGTCCCATGGAGATTAAGTAACTTCTGTATTTGCACTTGCTTGTACAAGTTTAAGAATGTGGTAAGCAAAATGGTAGAAATGGAAGGTATACATGGTCCCACTGGTAAGGGATTCATCTCTTTAGAGTCAAATAGCCACTGCCAAAGCTGGACACCAATCAGTCAACAACAGAAACTGAAGTGGTGTCTTGATAGTGGACTATCCACTTAAGATCCTGGCTAGTCATTTGATGTCAAGTCCACTACCCTATTCCTTCTCATCCTGAATGGGGAAACAATTTTCTCCATCAGAACTTGGTACTTCTGAAAAAAAAAAAAAAGATAAAAGGAGTAAATGTGAAATTGAGCTACTCATGAGGCCATCTGTTGGTCTTCCTTTATGGTGATAGCTTTAAAGGGGGAATTATGAAAACAAATACTCTCAAAGTGTATTCCCTCTCAAAGATAAAGACTCAGATCATCTCACCAGGCAATCAATCTAAACTTAACAAAGAGCTGGAAGAGGGTGAGAGAAGGTTGGGTAATAGATTTGATGGTACATATTAATATTTTCCTTGGGAGTAGCTACAAATATCAGATTTATGGTTTATTTAACTAACCTTTTTTATTTATCATTTATCTATCGATCAATAATCTGTCTATCTATCTATCTATCTATCTATCTATCTATCATCTAATCTACTTACCTATGAAGAACCATAGCCATGAAGAGTAATTGCAGGGTAAGTTTAATAAGGCACAAGTAGATCTAAGGATACAAGGAGTGAACTACGCAGATATTTGCCAACAATATCACATTATCTCACATTAGCATAGTGATGGTGAACACTTCCATGCATCTTGCCCACATTCCACACCAAGCACGCAACTGGCCCACCCTACTATCAGATACGTTGAGGCTTTCTTTGAAATCATGTATACTAATGCTCTATTGCAATGCAAGGGGTTAATTCATAACTTAGTAACTTAAAACACACAAATTTATTTTTCTCACAGCTTCTGTGGATCAGAAAATTGAATATGGCTCCTCTGACTCAGGATCTTTCCTAAGGATGCAATCAAGATATGGATTGGGGCTGAAGTCATATCAGGGCTTGACTGAGAGATAACCATTTCCAAGTTCACTCTCATGTCTGTCTATCTATTGAATTGCAGGCTTTAGTTTTTCACTGACTGTTGACCAGCACCCTCCCTCAGTCTTGTTGTTGTTGTTGTTGTCACTGTGTTGGTGTCTCTATAGTGCAGTTCACGTTGTGGCATTTGGTTTCTGTAAGTGAGCAAATAAGAGATCAAGAGAAATGAGCAGAGTGGGAGGGAGAGGAGTTTTATGAGATAACCTTGGGAGATATCTTGTCACTTTGCATGTGTGTATACCCTTCATTAGAAGTAAGTGACTAGGCTAATTTCCATGTATTGACTATAATTAACAAAAGTTGAATATTTTGAAAATACAGTATAAGGATAAAGTAAAATATTATTTGGAAATTTTATAGTAGTGCTTATGCACAGAAGAAAAATCAGGACATAACGAGCAAGTACATGTTTATATATGACCTAATGATTGGTCTCCAAGTCTTAAACTTGTTTGGTGAAAAAAACTAGGTTGTTCCATAAATGGGGAGGATTATTAAGCCCTTAATGATGGAGCTGATGTTAACATTTTGTATCTTAATTTACCAGCTTGTATAATTAATAATTAGTCACACTTATTTTATATAGCTAATGTTTAAACTATTATATGAATTATAATAGCAAGTTCTAATAACTCAATTAGGTTTAATATTATTAACTTTTATTTTTGTAACTAATTTTCAAATTGAGTTTTTATGTCTGCAAAAATTTTGTTGTTGCTAATTTTTAGTCTTATAAAAACTATTACAAATGTAATTTTTGAGATATAGAGCCTGATAAATAGTGTTATGTCAAATTCACTCATTGAATATGAAACACATAATAAATTAAAATTGGTTTCCCATTTTATCATTCATGGAGAGAGTACATGTAGCAATTTGGTTTTCTGAGGCAAAAATTGGGACATATGGTCCAATATATTACCTCTAAAAAAGTCAGAATATTATAATCAGCTATGGACTGAAAAATTTGACACATATGCTTGCCCTGTGTCTATATACAATTTTCTGAAAAATACTTTTTGAGCATTTTTCTTGAGTTATTTTCTTGTATTTACTGTGTCATTTTCTTTCCACTGAAATTGCAGTAAATTTTACTAAACCCACTGCATTCCTAGGAATAAAAAAAGACAAAGAATCTAAATTTAAAAATCAATAGCTATAGTGCTTCTAAGTTATAACCATGCAGAACTTGTCCTGTTTGACAAGTGTTTGAATTTCAAACTGATGAATTGGGTTGCAAGAACATGAGCTCATAAAAATCATCCTTTTCCTGCTTCCATCTTGTACTACCATATAATCAACATTTCATCTCCCTTTTTTTCTATCTTTTCAGTACTTTACAGAAAAGAAGCAATAGTGTTTGTTTTAATTCTTTTTTCACTGTTCTAGCAGAGAATCTTAGGACATGACTCATAGAGCCAATTGCTCCGGGAAACAGAGAGACTGAACAGAAATTATATTCGGTTTTATAATTAACAACCTAGGGAGCACTTTAGGACACAATTATTTCCCCAGGATTGTTAGTTGTTATCTCTCCTCTGTCCTTTTCCTGCACTAAAGTCCACCCATTATTATTATTACCTGGATTCTATATACAGTTTCTCTCTTCTGCACATACCACCAATATTTCTGATGTTGTAAATATTATGTGACTTTTCTTCATGCTGCTCGAAGACAGAGAATTCATTTGTACCCTTTGGCTGTTCACACCTTGTGACTTCTCATTCCCCTCCTACTATCTCTCAGTAGTTGGGAAATATCTGCTCTTCTCTGAGTTTTTGAAGTGGCTGAGAATGGGAAAAATGGCCTGAAAAACTTATAAGCTAACTATATTGATTTTATAATATACTTGTAAGTATATCATAATATACTGTTTGGAAATTTGTTAAATTTTAAAAGTGTATGTAATAATTCAGGATTTCAGAGTTGATCCAGGAAGAGATAGGACTTAAAGAGACAATAATACCCAACAAGGTATATTGGGTAGTGCTTGGACAGTTTGTGTGAGAGGAGAAATCCCTTCCAACAAGCCAGCTTTCTGAGGGAGCAAGAAGCTACACCTCTTAGGGGTGGAGAGGGGAAATAAAGTAAGAGAATCTAGAGGGGGAAAAGAAAGTTGGAGAGGGTGCTCATCTGTCTAGGCAGTACAGTTCAGCAGCATATTGGGGAGTCTCTGGGTCAGAGAGCTCCAAAGGAAATCAGTAGCTTGGGGACTTTGATAACAATAGTGTTTGCCTTGCTAATGGTTAGTAAATATTGGGTGCAGTTTTGTGGGATATGCCACACAAGTAGGCTCTAAATAGCTAAAAATATGTTTAGTTGGATTATATATAAAGCATATGTAAGAATCTGGGCTTTGTGCCATCAAGCTTTGGGTTAACAGTGCAGACTGCTATGGAGAAGTAAACAATATGGACGCCATTTTAGGCCAATACAGAGGGTCCAAATCTGGCTGATTTATATAGCAGAATGTTCCATCAAAATAAAGTGTTCGTACAACAGACAAAATAAAGTGTCCACCACAATATTTAAGTCTGGAAGTTAAAGAAAGTATACTGTATACTTATCTCTGCAATGGTTGAAAATGGATTCTGGGTGCCACGACTGTGCTATGGGATTTGGGTAAATTTCACATTAGGTTGTTTGGGCAATAAAGGATGAAGTAACGTCAATGAAAATGGAAAGATATGAAGTTTATTAGCTATTCCCAGTTATTAAGCCAAGAACCTCACACTTTATATCCCTATAAAAATATCTAGAATGAGACACCAGTTATGCAGCATACATATTGTCTCATCTACCTATTCAGTTCTGAAGTCTATGTGATCTTTTGTTCATCATCTCTATCCCAGGGGCATCAGAACATTTATCGATCAGCTATTACTGCAACATTGTGAAATAAGAAAGGTTAACTTCAGCAAAAGTATAGCTTTAGAACACTACTCAATCATTTGGGTTGGCACTGAGCATGACAGAGATTGTTATTGACCACCAAGAAATTGGTCTTGAAAGGAAGGTGGAAAGATACTGAGGGAGAAGTGCCACACAAGTAGTGCCACACTTGTGCAATTCTGATATAGCACACTTCGTAATAATTTCTCCTGTGAGCAAATTTCCTATGTAACAAAGGAAATTTTTGTATGATGGAAGAAAAGCTGAGAATATATATCTAATGGGAGATGACACAAAATATGATAATACAAGGATGACATGAAAGGAAATTTCCAATTAATTTGAACAAGTTTTTATTAACATGGCCTCAAGTATATAGGCTTTTAATGAGTACTTTTTCTTTGTATTCATTGTAGTTGTATGAATAGGTCATTGTAGTCTATCATTCATGAAACCTCACAGTGAAGAATTATAATGTGAGCAATTCGAGTTTTAGAACAAAGTCATAGTTTCCTCTTTCTTTAAATTGAAGTATAACTGGAACATAATATTTTAGTAATTGCACATTTACAACATAATGATTCAATATTTATGTGCCCTATTAAAAAATCACTATGATAAATCTACTTAACATGTCACCATACATATTTACAAAATTTGTATTTCTTGTGATGAGAATTATGTGATCTACTCTGTTGGCAACTTTCAAATATGCAATGTATTATTATTAACTGTAGTCATCTTGCTGTACATGGCATCTCCATGACTAATTTTTTCAATAACTAAGCCATGTCATCTTTGGCAAATGATCATTCTACCTCTGAGACATAGGTCATTCTAAAAATCAGTGTGAAAAAGGTTAAGAAGAAACAAGATATTTGCATACTTTTGAAGTTTCTCCTGAAAAACATTGATTAATTACAAACAAAGTTGTCTCACAGTAGAAAAACCTGCAGACCCCACCTTGACTAGATGATCAAGGCTAAAATTGCATATAATGCGACATATCAATAGGATATATCCTTTGATCTGATTCATGGAAAAGACCTCATTATTATTGTGGTTTTTTTTTTATATAAGAAAGCAGAACATCAATATAATCATAGGAAAATATACCTAGAAAATATCTAGCAAGCCAAAATTGATGGACAGTCTGAAAATGCTCATGCTTTGTATAAGTCTTTTCTAGCAGTCATTAGTTTATTAGTCTAATTAGTCAAATTTGTTTATTAGTCTATTAGTTTTTAAGAGTAGCTATGAGAGGGGCACCTGCGTGGCTCAGTCGGTTGAGCTTCCTGCTTCTGCTCAGGTCATGATCTCACGGTTCAGTTCATGGGTTTGAGCCCCGTGTCGGGATCTGTGCTGACAGCTAGCTCAGAGCCTGGAGCCTGCTTCAGATTCTGTGTCTCCCTCTCTCTCTGACCTTCCCCTGCTCACGCTATCTCTCTCTGTCTCTCAAAAATAAAATAAAATGTAAAAAAACTTAAGTGTAGCTATGAGAAAGAGTATGCATAGCTAAGAAGTTGAAGAAGTTCACACTGGTGGCGACTCAATACCCATCCTATACGCTTCTGGTTTGCTTTCCCCTGCAGTATATAGGTAAACAAAAACAAATCACAAGAAATAAGCAGTATGGTCCAGATGATCTTAAAGCTTGGATATGCAGGCCCCCTCCTGAGGTATGGATGTAGAAAAGGAAAAGAGATGGTAACTGGAAGACCAAACCTTCTCAGAAACATCATGATAGAAGTTTCTATTTCCTCTGGACTCCTCTACAAATATCCACTTTCTAGACTCATAGCTACAAAAGAGTATGTAGTGGTAGTACTGGCGTTTTCCACTGTCTCAATCCTGTGGTGGTGTTGGCTAATTTTTATGGCTCTGTTGCTACTGATTGCATTGCTCCTGGCTGTGTGAATTTACCATTACAAGACTCTTGTAAGATCAACTTAAACCACTAGATAACTCAGCTGATTCATGCAAAAGGTTAAATGCAGAGGACAATAATGTTAAAGTGACCAAAGTTCTAACTAAGTTAGTACATTATGGTAAGAGCCCATATTTATATAGCTCAGGATAAAAGGCCACAGTGAACCCAAGCAGCTTGTTATACTGCTCTGAGTTTACCCAGAAACTCTGTAGTTTAGCTATATATGTGAGTATTGTTAGAGCCACACCCTCCTGTTATGTTATGAAAATGCAGTCTGTCCTACTTACTGGCTGTATTAATTAGGGTTCTCCAGAGGGATGGAACTAATAGAAGATATATATATATATACATGGAGACAGATTAATAGGAGATATATATCTATATACACTCTATGTATATAGATATATATCTATATATATACATATATACATAGAGAGAGATTAATAGGAGATATATATATCTATATACATAGAGTATGAGTATATATGTATATATAGAGAGAGTATATACTCTATGTATATAGATATATATATATCTATATATAAAGAGAGAGAGAGAAGAAAGATTTGTTTTAAGGATTTAGTTCACAGAATTGTGGGGTGGGCACGAGTGAGTCTGAAATCAGCCAGCAGGCTGAAAATTCAAGAGCAAAAGTTGTCATTTTCCCCTCCTAATTCTGCAGGGCAACCCAGGCAGGTTGAATATTTAGAGATGCCTTCTATGTTGCAGATGTAAGTTCAAATTCCTTTATTCTAGAAAAACCTCAGTCTTTGTTCTCAGGCCTTCAACTGTCTGGATGAGGCCCAAGCACATTAAGGAAAGTAATCTACTTCATTCACAGTCTATTGATTTGAATGTTAATCACATAGAAAAGTATAACTCTACAACATCTAGAATGCTATTGGACTAAACAACTAGACACTATGGTCTAGCCAGGTTAAAACTTAAAATTAACTATCCCACCAGCCTACTAGGTACCTAGACTTGCAGTATTAGGTTAACAATTTTATACTACATTATATTGGGATTATGACTCAGTACATTCTACCCCATAGGCTAAAATTTTTTACAGACTAACTTGTAGATATCTTCTGCTTCCAACAGGAGTCAGATTTGTGTGCGACAATCTGGCTAAACAGAGTAGAACTTCTTAGACTCTTGCGTATCATACCTCATTGAACGTAAGATACGTAGCAACTCTTGTAATACAAAATGCTAATGATAGTAACCCAAAGCTTCTCAAGGCAAACTGTCAAAATTAAAAATTTCCCATTAATTTTATTTTTTCAAGGTATTAGATTATAGTTTATTGGTAGAAAGTTACCTAGTTCTGACCTGAAATTATCCAGGGTAGGATTCACGTCCTTTCTGAGACTCTAGATTTCCTCTCAGAAGACCAAATTTCCCTGCTCTAGTAAATATGGCTGAAGACTGATCAATAATGATTGAGTAAATTTATTATAGTACTGCTAATATCAGAATAGACAAAAGTTGAATTTTTTATTATGTAATATATAAGTATGTGGGTTTATCTGCATTTCTTAAGGATGCAAGTATAGCTATCCTGAGTTTTAAAAATGTGTTAGACTCTGAAGGCATTAACAAATCTCTAGGGCTTTTTAATTTGATCTGAAAAAGAAAATGGTGAGCTACAGGCATCAATAATAAAAAAGGGTGTTTCAGTCTACAAATGAAATATTTAAATAAGTCAACTTGTTAGCAGTCATCATGTCAACATTTGCATACAAATATATGTATGGCTCTACTCATCCAAAAACAAGTAAACAACTAGTAAAATCGATTTGTATCAGTAACATTTGACCTTATATAATTAAGCCAGGCACAGGTAATTCTGTCTTTGTGATTTAACTTTCCATGGTACTGTGTGTTTGAAAAATAGAAAATCTCTTCAGATATGATTGACCTAATTAAAAACATTGAGAATTCCAAATGTACCTAAATATCTCTAGCATCCTTCTTTTTATGAGGTGGAGTAAAATTGTGGTACTGCCTAACATCTGCCTGGGGAGTGATAAGGATGATTTAGGAGTAAAAGACACATTGGCAGTTTTATTCTTCTTAATTTAGGGCCTTATGTAGGAGGACATAAAAAAGAATATTAGAAGAGATTAGTTACTGATTAAAATTCACGTATAGGTGCATAAGAACAAGGCGTATCTATACCCTTGATCTCCTGGCTTTTCGGTGACAACACAATATTTTAAAATAAACATAGCACAAGTTAAATGTAATAATAATTAACAAATTTGCTTCTCTTTTAGGTGAGGAATCTTCATTTGATTTAAAACAAAACAGACAAAACCAAAAAGCACAAATATTAACTCTGTCATGTGAATGTAAATAAAACAAACCTATATCAGGACAAGGCAGTTACATGAATAAAAGAGATAAAAGAAAATTCTTCAGGACATCAAATAGGAGAGATGGCTGAATACTTCATGATCATTTTTTTTAAGCTGAGAAAGTATTGGTTATGTGTGGCTACATAAACCTGGGTAACAAATGACCTTAAATCCAGTCAGCTAGTGAGGTTTTTCTGATCCCAGTGGGACTCATTTGCACATCTAAGAGGTGGCAGGGCTCAGCAGATAGAGGGTGATCTTGGCTGGGAAGTTATTCTTCAGGAGGCAGGACTAACTGGTAGTGGCTTCTCACTGCTGTAGGCTGGGCTTGGGTCTACTTCAAGTGTGTTCAACTGGGGAATTAAGAATGAAGGAGCAGCAGCTACTCCAGGAAATCTTTCTCACGCCAATGGGAGAAGTACAAGACAGCAACTTCAACTTCATGAACACATATGAAGCCTTCTTGTTCCATGTTTGGTAAGGTAGATCCCATGGGCTAGCCTAAAGTCGAGGAGTAACTGGGGTCTGGGGTCGGGGAGGGAAGCATTTTGACACCAGGAGGTCTGAAAGGGAAAGGCAGTGAGTTTTTTCACAGTAACCATAATGTGTTTAGTCTTCTTTCTGTATTCACTTCACTGTCACCTGCAAAACCCACTGACCCCATTCCATGATTGCCAAGTCTCATCCAATGGCAGTATCAACGTGAAATACAGAATTTTATGATCTACATTTCTTGAAATATTTACTTTAAAAAAGTTTATTTATTTATTTTGAGAAACAGTGCATGTGCAAGTGGGGGAAGGACAGAGAGAAGGAGAGAGAGAATCCCAAGCAGACTTTACACTGATCATGCAGAGCCCTTTGCAGGGCTTGATATCCCAAACTGTAAGATCATGACCTGAGCTGAAATCAGGAGTCGGTAGCTTAACTGACAGAGACACCCAGACACCCCTGGAACTATTTGCTTTTTAAATGAAGACCTATGATATATAGAAACAAGTTATATTTGTCTCCTAAACACCTACCATGGAATGCTGAAACAGGAAAAAGAAAATAGTGATAAAGACTGCTTTTTGAAGAAAAGAATCATAGCAATCACTTTTTAATGGCAAGTTCAAAATCTCATGGAGAAACTTTCTGGAAGTTTCTTTACTCTGGTTAAATCTGAAAAAATTTAAAATACAATTTTCCTATTGGCAACTGGGCTGTTTTATCAACTCTCTTTTGTTATGTATAAATTTAGGTGCCAAAAGTTTTAACTTAACTTCCAGAAAGTTTCTGTAGAGAAGAACTGTAGAGAAGAAAAGACTAGGGAATCACTAATAAGCAGCCCAAGAAAGGACAGGTTTCATAAAACTGAGTTAGAAAGACCTCATATTTTCTCCATGAGATTTTGAACTTGCCATTAAAAAGTGACTTCTATGATTCTTTTCTTCAAAAAGAAGTTTTTATCACTATTTTTTCCTGTTTCAGCATTCCATGGCTCTGTCAAAAACCTTAACATTTTCAGGGCATATTATTTTAGTTAGTGCAATTTGGCACAATAACACTTACAGATGTGTCTCTCCATATATACTTAATTATGGATATTTTGGTACATTAAGCTTTGGTGGGATCATGTTCTTAACCTTTTTGTATGTAATTTTACTGGATAAGAAATTCTAATAGGGGTAACCATAGTTTTTAAAGAGATATTAAAACAAGTAGAATGGCCTGCCATTGGCTTGGTCTATGCTCACTTACTATATCTTAATGCCTTTAATATTTCTCTAGGATACTCTTCATTCGAGAATCTTCTCCAGTAGGGAAATACTGGTTTTATGAATTGAATTATGTTTTAAAAAGAAAGATACAGTGAAGTTCTAGTCTGCTATACTTCAGAATGTGATCTTATTTGGAAATAGGTGTTATAGGGGTAGTTAAGTTAAAAAGAAATCAGTAAGGTGGACCCTAGTCCCATATGACTGGCATGCTTATAAAAGGTGATATTTGAGGCACGAATGTTTTCTGGGGCAAGCCAGGACCCAGCCACTGCTCAGTGAGAACCTCCCATAAAAAGTTGGCTGTGTCCTACATGCAAGGTTCTCTGAAGTGAGGGGTTTTGAAACACAACCCCAACTGAAATAAAACTCTGTAAAGAGGTGCTGCCTGGAAGGCTAACAGCTTGGACACAGAGTAGAAATTGGGAGTAGATAGAAGCCTGAGCCAAAGGAGGGGTTTGATTGTGAGTCAGAGAGGGTGTAAAGTTTCTGTGCCAGAGAGTAGGAAGCTGGGTAAGCCATTTCCACCTCTCCCCTCCCCCCCACACACATGTGCACACACATGAGCCCCACACCAATCAACCCCAGTAAACTAAGCAGCATCACCAATGGAGAATGGAGACTGTACACCAAGCCCCACTGAACTGTGCCCTCCAAGCATATTCTTTAGGCAAACAGTACCAGTCTGGTGACCTGCTAGTGTATGGAGTACAGAGTGTTTCATTGTTTTAGTTCTAGGAGAAACTGGATGTAACTTCATTTGGTTTCATTATGTTTGCTCGTTCGCCTATTCGTTTTCTCCCCATTTTATTTTCTTTTTCTTGTGTAGAAAAAGAAAAATGCATTGTTATTTTCTTTTTTAATATTTAATTTTTTTACTGTTTTTATTTTATTTTATAGTTGTTTTTATTCAATTTCACTTTCTTTCGTTTTATTCTATTTTATTATACACATTCTTTTTAATTTTTTAATTCGTATTATCTTTTCTCTTTATTTCTTTTATTTATGTTTTTCCTCTATTCTTTCAAGCTTCTTTCAACAAACAGACCAAAATACACCTAGGATCTAGCCTCCATTATTTGATTTTTGTACAGTTTCTATATTTTTAATTTTTAGTTTTGATTTTATTATTTTTTTTCTTTCCCAAAATGACAAAATGAAATAATTTACCCCAAAAGAAAGACCAGGAAGAAATAACAGGGGATTAATCTACACAGATATAAGCATGATGTCTGAACTGAGATTTAGAACCAAAATAATGAGAATACTAGCTGAGGTCAAAAAAGAAAAACCCACAGAGTCCCATTCTGGGAAGATAAAAGCAGTAATATCAAGTCAGGACAAAATGAAAAATGCTGTAACTGAGATGCAATCTAGAATAGATTCCATGGCAGCAAGGATGAATGAAATAGAGCAGTAAATCAGCAATATAGAAGAACAAATTATGGAGAATAATGAAACAGAAAAAAGGAGAGAAATTAAGGCAAAAGAGTACAATGCAAGACTTAGGGAACTCAGTGACTTATTAAAAAAATGAGTAGTAGTAGTTTCAGAAAACAAAGAGAGAGAAAAAGGGACAGAAGTTTTATGTGAACAAATTATAGTGGAAAACTGTCCTAATCTGGGGAAGGACACAGGCATCAAAATACAAGAAGCACAGAGAAAGTTTCCATTATATTCAAGAAAAAATGGCCCTCCCGAAGGCATATCATAGTCAAATTCACAAAACACACAGATAAGGAAAAAATTATAAAGCATCAAAGGGAAAAATGTCCTTAACCTATAAGGGTAAAGAGATCAGGTTCACAGCAGACCTATCCACAGAAACTTGGAAGTCCAGAAAGGATTCACAGGATAATCAACATGCTGAACTGGAAAAAACAAGAGAGATTCTTTGAGCAGAGCAAAGATGTAGCTAGACAAAAATAAGAAAAGCAACACAGACTAGAAAGGACCAGTGAGTATCTCTAGAAACTCTGACTCTACAGACAACACAATGGCACTAAATTCATATCTTTTATTTATTTATTTTTGTTTTTGAAGCAATTTTATTTATTTATTTATTTATTTGTTTCATATTTTTTAACATACGCAATTATTTTCCATCATTTACAATACAGTAGTTACAATGAT
>NC_043704.1:34438255-34475007 GCF_006229205.1 Suricata suricatta | reverse complement strand
TATCTGAAGTGGCAATCGTTATATAGCAGCTTATCTATGATACATTCAAGATACATGATACAATTTATTACTTGTTCATAAGCTACAACACAGCCTGCTTAATACCTTTCCTTAAATTCCACCTCTATACTACAATATGCTTGAGGTCCATGCAAAAAAGTAGCTACCTTTTATGTAGGAAATGGATGATTAAGTCTTTTAATACTCACTTTAAATGTCAGTGGACTGAATGCTCCAGTCAAAAGACATAGGGTATCAGAATGAATAGGAAAACAAAATGAATCTATTTGCTGCTTACAAGACACCCATTTTAGACCCAAAGACTAAAGGAAGATTGAAAGGAACGGGATAGAAAACCATCTATCATGCTAATGGTCACCAAAAGAAAGCTGGTGTAGCCATACTTATATTAGACAAGCTAGAATTTAAAATAAAAACTGTAACAAGAGATGAAGAAGGACATTATATCATAATTACAGGGTCTGTCCACAAAGATCTAACAGTTGTCAAAATTTATGCCCCCAACGTGGTGGCCCCAAATAAATAAATCAATTAATTACACAGAAACTCATTGATAATAATACCATAACAGTACGGGACTTCAACACCCCACTTACAGTAATGGACCAATCATCTAAGCAGAAAATTAACAAGAAAACACGCTGGACCAAATGGACTTAATAGATATATTCAGAACATTTCATCCTAAAGCAGCAGAATACACATTCTTCTTAAGTGCACATGGAACATTCTCTAGAATAGATCACATACTGGGACACAGATAAGGTCTCAACAAGTAGAAAAAGATAAAAATCATATCTTACATATTTTCAGATCACAATGCTATGAATCTCAAAATCAACCACATGAAAAAATTTGGAAAGACCATGAATACTTGGGTATTAAAGAACATTCTACTAAAGACTGAATGAGTTAACCAGGAAATTAAAGAGAAAATTAGAAAAAAGTACATGAGAGCCAATGAAAATGAAAATATGGCAGTCCCAAACCTCTGGGATGCAGCAAAAGCAGTCATATGAGGGAAGTAGGTAGCAATCCAGGCCTTCTTAAAGAAGAAAGAAAGGTCTCAAATACACAGCCTAACCTTCTACCTTAAAGAGCTGGAAAAAGAACATCAAAGAAAGCCCAAAACCAACATAAGACAGGAAATAATAAAGCTTAGAGCAGAAACAATAATAAAATAATATTATGAACAATTATATGACAATAAATTGGGCAATCTGGAAGAAATGGACAAATTCCTAGAAACATATAAACTACCAAAACTGAAATAGGAATGAATAGAAAATTTGAACAGATCCGTAACCAGTAAAGAAATTCAACCAGTAATCAAATTGTCCCAAGAACTAGAGTCCAGGGCCAGATGGCTTTCCAGGGGAATTCTACCAAACATTTAAAGAAGAGTAAACATCTATTCTTTTGAAGATGTTACAAAAACTAGAAATGAAAGGAAAACATCCAAACTCATTCTATGAGGCCAGCATTACCTTGATTCCAAAACTAGACCCCAGTAAAAAGGAGAACCAGAGACCAATTTCCCTAATGAACATGGATGCAAAAATTCTCACAATACTAACCAACTGGATCCAATAATAAATTAAAAGAATTATTCACCACTATCAAGTGGGATTTATTTCTGAGATGCAGGGCTGATTCAATATCTGCATATCACTCCATGTGATACATCACATTAATAAGTAAAGGATAAGAACCACATGATCCTTTCAGTCGATGCAGAGAAAACATTTGACAAAATACAACATTCTTTCTTGACAAAAACCATCAATAAAGTAGACATAGAAAGATCATACCTTAAGATCATAAAAGCCACATATGAGAGACCCAATGCAAATATCATCCTCAATAGGGAACTGAATAGGGAACTGAAATCTTTTCCTCTGAGATCAGAAACATGATAAGGATGTCCACTTTCACCATTGTTATTCAATGTAGTGTTGGAAGTCCTAGCCTCAGCAAACAACACAGAGAAATAAAAAGCATTCAAATCAGCAAGGAGGAAGTCAAACTTTCACTCTTCACAGATGACCTGGTACTTTATGTGGAAACCCAAAATAATTCCACCCAAAAAACTGCTAGAACTGATCCATAAATTCAGCAAAGTTGCAGGATATAAAATCAATATTTAAAAATAAGTTGCAATTCGATACACCAGTAATGAAGCCACAGAAAGAGAAATCAAGGAATCAATCCCAATTACAGTTGCACCAAAACCCATAAAATACCTAGGGATAAATTAACCAAAGAAGTAAAAAACCTAAACTATGAAAAATTTGTGGAAAGCTTATGAAAAAATTGAAGAAGACACACACATAAAATGGAAAAAAATCCATGCTCAGGGATTAGAAGAACAAATAATGTTAAAATGTCAATACTGCCCAAAGCAATCTACATATCAATGCAGTCCCTATTAAAATAACACCAGCATTCTTCTCAGAGCTAGAAGAAACAATCCTAAAATATGTCTGGAGCCATGAAAGATCCTGAGTAGCAAAATCAATCCTGAAAAAGAAAACCAAAGCTAGAGGTATCACGATTCCAGACTTCAAGTTGTATTATAAAGGACTGTAATCATCAAGACAGTGGTACTGGCCCAAAACAGACCCATAGATCAATGGAAGAGAATAGAGAACCCAGAAATGGACCACAAATGTATGACCAACTAATCTCTGACAAAGCAGGAAGGAATATCCAATGAAAAAAGACAGTCTTTTCTGCAAATGATGTTGGGAAAAGTGGACATCAACACACAGAAGAATGAACCTGGACCGCTCTCTTACACCATACAGAAAAATAAATGCAAAATGAAGGAAAGACCTAAACATAAGACAGGAAGCCATCAAATGTAGGACAGGATAAAATAGGCAACAACATCTTACTTGATGTGTCTCCAGAAGCAAGGGAAACAAAAGCAAAAATGAACTCCTGGGACATCATCAAGATAAAAACCTGCACAGTGAAGGAAATAAACAGCAAAACTAAAAGGCAACCAAAAAAATGGGAGAAGATATTTGCAAATGAAATATCAGATAAAGGGTAAGTATCCAAAATCAATAAAGAACTACCTCACCCTTGTTAGAATGGTTAAAATTAACAACTCAGGCAACAACAGATGTTGGCAAGGATGCTGAGAAAGAGGAACCCTTTTGCGCTGTTTGTGAAAACACAAACTGTTCCAAGTCTGGAATACAAAATGGAGGTTCCCAAAAAAATTAAAAATAGAACAACACTATAATTCAGCAATTGCACTACTCGTTATTTATCCAAAAGATTTGAAATGTTGTTTTGAAGGGGCCACATGCACCCAGATGTTTCTAGCAGCACTATCAACGATAGCCAAAGTATGGAAAGAGCCCAAGGGTCCATCGACTGATAAATGGATAAAAAGTTGTGGTATGTAACGTATCTATAATGGAATATTACTCAGCAATCAAAAAGAATGAAATTTTGCCATTTGCAACAAGGTGCATGTATTATGCTAAGTGTAATAAGTAGGTCAGAGAAAGACAAATATCATATGACTTCACTTATACATGGAATTTAAGATATAAAATAGATGACCATAAAGGAAGAAAAGGAAAAATAATACAGAAACAGGGAGGGAGACTCTTAAAATACAGATAACATACTGAGGGGTGCTGGAGGGGTTATGGGTGGAAGGATGGGCTAAAAGGGTAAGGGGCATTTAGGAGGACACTTGGGATGATCATTGGGTGTTATATGTAAGTGATGAATCACAAATTCTATTCCTAAAATCATCATTACACTATATTTTAAATAACTTGTCTGTAAATTTAAATAAATGTGAACGAATGAATGAATAATCAATTAGTTAATTAATTAAAAGGGACATTTGACACAGATGCAAACATATGCAGAGAAAAGACTATGAGAAAAGGCAGAGAGAACACCAATGGAGATTGAGTGATGCTTTCACGAGTGAGTGAGTGTTTGTTTTATGAGAAGCTGGAAGAGGCCAGGAAGGATCCTTCCCTACAGATTTCAGTGGTATCATGGCTCTGCTGACATTTTGATTTCAAAACTGTGAGACAATAAATTTCTGTTGTTCTAAGTCACCTAGTTTATGATATTTTCTTACACACAATAGAAAGCTAATACATTTGGGAGTAAGAAAGGATTTAACTTTTCAATGCCCAAGGTCTGGGTTTTTCATATTTTCTCTCACTTCTGTTCCCCATGCTACACCCCTATCACTGGCCAAGTACTTTTTCTAGATACATATTTCTTAGAGTACCTGATCAACTGCAATGTTTTATTGGAAAAAAGAAATAAAAAAGAATTCATATAACATGATCAAATTCAAATACTACATTTTGAGTAATAATACTCAAAAGCCCTATTCCTGATATTAGTGAGCACTTAAAAACTAAATGTAAAATTTTAATAATCCCTTAAAAGTTTCCTTTTTCATTATTTTCCATATGATTCTACCTCTACAAACTATGACCAAAACGCTTGCACCCTACGTGGAGCTCACTAGTTTTGAGACGTAATCTATGATGCTCTAAGAATATAGGTTCTGGTACAAAACTCTACCGCCTACTAAATGTGGAGTCATCTGCTAGTGATGTTAGTTCTCTGTGCACCAGTTTCTTCTTTAAAACAAAGATAACTGTATTTTCTAAGATTTTTGCCAGCTTAAATAAACACTGACACATTAGGTGTTCACCAACTGTGAACTGTTATGATTAATATTTGTCATAATGTATATACTAACCCCAACTTCAAAAATGAATTATAAACAGTAATCATGAAGTTACTCAAAAATTTGATACAAATGAGTCTATCCTTCCCTCTTTCTTTCTCATGTAAGAAGTTTCACTGTATTTTTATTTTCTAGTCCTTTGAATTGGAACACATGTCTCCTTAAGTTAAAGCTTCTTTTTTTATATCAACTTACTGGAAAGAACTGTCTCCATTGTTATTTTCATTTCCAACCCTCCTAACCCTGTCTGCCTTCTTCCCCTGCTCCACCTTTCAAATACACGTTCTACTGCAGTTGATTTTCTAAGGCATACTTCCAAATCCAGCTGTCTTCTTTCTCTTTAACTTATTATTTTCTTTGATATGTTTTACCTTTTTTACATTTTCCTCTTAACACTCTGAAGGGGTAAGAGAATGGTACCAGTGTGAGGCTGAGGGCTTAGGATAGACTCAAAAAGTCATAAAAAGAACATGATCTACATTATACAATGTTATACTGAACCAGTCAGTCCTCATGGCAGATTTCTTAGAAAAACACACAGACAAGAAACGTGTACACAAGACTGACAACATTTTGACCTGTTTCACTGAGGGGCCTTTGATGGAGTTATAACAGCATTTCTCTTGCTACCACCAATATATTCTCACTTCCAATACTGGCGAACAGTGCAAGAGTGGTACTTCAGATCAATGTTTGCTCCAATGATGGACTTTTTTCTCCTTAAATATTTAGTATTTATAGAATATAAAAGGAGGAAAGCCTTGGAACTGACATGATTAATTTCCCAATTCTCTTTGGGGTTTTAAAGCCTGCAATATTTATTTTCTACTTTTCTATTACAAATCCTATTGTACTTGTACTTTAGCTTTAGGCTGTATCTGTTTGTCAGGATAGAATTTCTCTTCTCTTTGTTACTCCATTCACTTCTTGTTTTCATTGCCCCTTTTTCCCTACAGCTGATCAATACCATGTTAGGCTGCACACTCCAGGAACCTATCTTCTCTCAGGATTTGCCATGAAAGAATGTATGAGGATCCTAAATTAGTAACATTATCTTCCTCCTCCTTTTCCTCACCACAAAGCATTTTATTCATTCCTATGATGGTCATTTGCACTGTGGAAGACAAGCCACAATGATAGAGACCCCAACATTTATGTTCATATGAATAACTTGTTTCCATTATTTTAACTCAGTTATTCCAGGATTTAAAGAAAGAAAGAAAGAAAAAGCTGTTCTTCTTCATATTTGGACATGACAAAAATAAATCCATCCATTTCCTGAGTGTTGTAAAGACAGAAAATATAGTTCTTATTTCTATATGTGTTTAGCTCAGATAAAGCTAACTAATAAATGAGCAAAGCCTTCTGTTTCAGAGCCAAAGCAATGACGTTAGTTAAATCTAGACTGCTGAAGTTACTACTAGTTCTATAATTAGGAAGCAGAATGCTATTTTTAGTGAAAACTGAGATATTTTAGAAGAAACCCTGCCATTTTCTCTTCTAAATGTCACCTTTCAACTTGTAAATTTTAATCCTGGATATAGAGGGCTTTATTTTTAAAACATACAAAAAATATAATGTCAATAAGTAAAAAACTACTTATTTTCTTTTTATTTTGTAAAAAATTTTATGTCAAGAGAAGGTGAGGAATTTAAAGAGCACTTTCAAGATTGTAAAATTGCATAACTTATGGTCTCATTGTTCTGGAATAAACTGTCTTTAAATTTAATGCACACCTGACAAGCTCTAATTCTGTCACTCAGTAGAGACACTTCTCAAATTCTACTTTATAAAGAGTATCTTTTCCTTTTAGGTGAAAACCAGTGCTAATTGAGTCCAAGGTGATTTAAATGTGAAACTAAAGTTTCTTCTTCCTCAAATCTTGATCTTTCCTCACTCAAGATAAACAATAGTTATATGAGAATTGTCTGAAATAAGAAGACATTTTTTTGGCATGGAGTTTTAATCATGTCTTTTTTCCTAATCTCTAAGGCAATCATTTATCTTTATTTTTTCATTAATTTTATTTCATTTATTTATCTGCCTACTAAGTACAATACCTCCTTTTTCCATCCTACTCTCCATCCCTAGCTGTCATGCCATATTTCAGTACTATCCAGGGGCAATTTGCCTTCACTACTTCCTGGTTTATTCCAGCATCTTGATCTTAACTATTTTCCTTTTCTTCTTTTCATTTTGATTTTTCTGAAGTATATCCTATAGTATCTTTCATAAAAAGTGTGAATGAAAATAACATTTCCGTGTTCTTACATGTTTGAAAATGTTTTCTTCTGGTAACTTAGCTGAGTATAGAATTTCTCAAGTGAATATTATTTTCCCTCACCTCTTTGAAGGCAACTGCAGTTGTATTCAGTATGACTAGTAAGAAATCTAGTGAAAGTACAGTTACTAATTCTTGGAAGCATTTTTTTCTCTCACATTTAAAAGCATTTACATCCATTTGTTTTTGGAATTCTGATCTTTCCCAAGGGCAAGTCTAGTTATAGTCTCTTTAATTTATCCTGCTTGCCATTTGATAAGCAATTTAGGGGTGGTGCATGGCTCAAACTCACAATTCTGAGATCAAGACTCACATGTTCTTCTTAGCTAGACAGGTGCCCCCATAAGCAATTTAAGTTTGAAATTCCATCTCTTACTTAAGTTAGAGAAATGTTTTTCTTAAAATTTCTTCAAAGGATATTTGTCCTCTCCATTCTCTCTACATTTCTCTGGAAACAACTGTACATGCATGTTATTATATCTGGAACTTCCCATCACTAATAGTACTGATTGTAGCTGTCATCTACTATTTTTGTATTCCATTTTTGGAACATTCATGAATTTGATCTTTTGGCCAAAAAAATTGTCTAATTTGTTTAGTGTATTGTGCAAGTCATCATCCATTGTTGATATTATTTTTGTAATCAATATTTCTTCTCCTAAATATATTAGTTATGCTAGATTACTTATTTAACAAGCAAGTACAATATCTCTGAGATAAAAAAAACAAAACAGTTTTTTTCTTTCTCACATCATTCCCCACTGCAAAACAGATGAGGTTTCCTGGTTTCACACAGACACAGGTCATTTCCATTGCTTGGTTCTGCCATTCTTGAGAGTCCCACAGACTCCTCTGGGTCCTCTGCATCTGTTTGGCAATAGCAGAAGAGAGAGAATATGGAGAATCTTTAAAATAGATTTTACGAACCAGATGGAAATGTTGGAGTCATGGGAGAAGAAATGAAGTTTCTGATTAGGAAAAGCCTTCTGTTCTACAAAATTTGGATTTTTCCTAAAGGCAATGAAACTTTGAAGGGCGTTACGATTTTTAGCTAGTGCTATCAGTTGTGTGATTTAGAAATATCAATCTGGCTGCTCTGTAAATTATAGATCTCAGTTGAGCAAAGACAACTTTTAAGAGAATGTTGTCAAAAACCAGGTGATAAATCATGGTGTTTTGAACCATAAATATGAACATGGGTAAGAAGAGAAGGGAGAAACTGAAAACATAATATTTAGGAAACAACAGGGCCTGGTGATGATTGGGTGTTAGTGCCGAGGCTGAATGAGAAGTCAACACAGGAAGTTTCTCATTTTCCCAATGGGGTGGATTACATTTGCTAAGGCAGAGAATTTTGCGAGAGAAGCACATTAAGGGAAAAAAAATCAAGTGATTGAGGAATAAATGGAGATGCTCAGTGTGTCTTCAAGTTTATGTTTTTGTACCTCAAGAGAGACATAAGAGCAGAAAGACTTAGAAAGTATATCACTTAACTAACCCTAATAATGACAAAAGAATAAAGGAGAATCAAAGAGAGTATCTATTTCCTTATATTCACAGCACTGAGAAAATTATAGCTTATTAACTATGGTTTTTCTTTTCACAAAACAATATGTGAGATAATGGGAATGATGTCTCAGAGATTTTGAGCATTTTAAAATACTCATGAAGAGCTAATAAAAAGGAAAGATTGTTGTTAAAATAAACTATTTGTTGTTTAGCAAATAAGGGCATGTAGACTTCAAAAGAGAAGTAAAGGAATTAGTGTTTGGATGTTTCTTCATAGTGATAAGAGGAAAAGATGCATTTGCCTAAAGACCAATAAGGTTTTGAGAATTAATGCAGTTCTTTTCCCAGGGATGACATTTTCTTGTAAAGCTGAATAAGAGTAGTGGAAAGGAGTATGTGACAAGTAAGAGTTTGAAAAGAACTCTGGTAGAGATGAAGGAGAAATAGTCATTGGAAAAAATATACAGAGCATTCGATATTTCTTTATGAATCATGCAGTGTTACAAGAAACAAGCTGTAGTATAAAGAAGGAATAGATCTGCCCCAATCAGCAAATCAAACATGACTAAACATTATATATAACAATTGTGGAAACTTTAAGGAAGAACAGGATTTCAAAATGGAGAATATAGATAAGCGAAGATGTGTAGAAATAGGCAGGTGGATACATTGCCAAATGGCTCATAGATTTAGCTGTAGTTAGTTTAGGAGTTAGAAGAGGAAGGGAAGCTAGTCAGTTATTTTGGGTTAAACCATCTAAATGTCAAACATCTAAATGTCCTTCCGAAGAATTTTGATTTTGTTCTGTCAGTGCTGATGTTCAAAACCAACACCAACAATACTTTTTCTTATTGGATTTGAGAGGGAGGAAAGATAAAGCATATATTTGAAGATGAATTAGAAATGAATTTGGTACCTCAACAAAGAAAAGATATCTTGCTTGAATTTGCTCGGGCCTCCTCATAATTTTTTTTTACTAACTTGATATAACTATGACCACCAGGGGAAAATAAACTAAAATAAAAATTCAAACAATGTATTTGCAGAATTTGGGAATAATTCCCACTAACTAAATATGGATTTACTTGGTTTAGTTAAGAGATACCATTGAAATTTCACACATTTGTAGCTGTCCTGAGCAAAGGAAATGTGTAAGGAGATTTCTTTTGCCTTCATATATTATGTGTGTGTGTGTATCAGAAATTCAGATCTATCCACAACATTCTATTTTCCTCTTCGAGGAAACAAGGTGGCTAACACCATCATTTCTTCTAATAATATCCTCTCAACATCCACTGATCATGATATGAAACCAAACTAGAAGTAAGGCAGGAGAGAGGATTTAAAGATAATTGCATATTTCATTGTTAAGGGTATAGAGTCTTTGTTTTAAAGGGCATGATAAAATTAGAGACAGAAAAAGAAAATTGATAATAGTAAATATTAGGAATATGGGATTTTTGTGTTCATGTAATAGGTGTAGGACAATTCCAACCTCCCAGTCCAGAATAGCTGAATTAGATCAATGACTATGGAAAACAGGGAATTAGGATGAAAGCTGAGTGCATTCCTCTGTAAGTAGTTGAACGCTGAATGAAAAATTAACTGAATATAGTGAGTCCAGTAGAAAATATCAGGCTTGGATATCTCCAATTTGCTATCTCCAAATGTCTCATTTGATGTAAAATAAATGGGAGAGACACGAGTCCTTAGAATACATACTCTGAAAAAAGAAAATAAAGGATAAAATTTTATAATTCAGAAAAAAAAGCATAACTTTGTAATTGATGTTAATAGGAATTTTAACAGTTCTAGAAAACAAATTGACATCAATACTGACTCTATGAAATTTGATGGAGAAATCCATAGAGAATAAGCAAGACAATGTGAAAAACAAAGCAAAACTTAAAAGCTGAAGCAGAAGCAGGAATACATAAGCAATTGGATGATATTAGAATGGTTTTCAAGGTCAAAATCCAGGAGTAGACTGAAATATTTACAGTTAAAATATTTAGATCTTAATGCATTCCAGAGTTTATTTATCTTATCTTATTTTTCGTTTTTAATGTATGTTTATTTTGAGAGAGAGACAGAGCATGAGCAGGGGAGGGGCAGAGAGAGAGGGAGACACAGAATCCGAAGCAGGCTCCAGGCTCTGAGCTCTGTCAGCCCAGAGCCTGACACGGGGCTCAAACTCACGAGCAGCGAGATCATGACGTGAGCAGAAGTCATTTGCTCAGCTGAGCCACCCAGGTGCTCCCTGAGTTTATTTTATGTGCAGCAAAAGTAATCGGTCCAATTTCATTCTCTTGCATGTCTGATTTTCCTAGTACCATTTATGGAAGATACTGTCTTTTCCCCATGGTACTTCTTGCCTCCTTTGTTATATTTTAATTAACCATAAAATTGTGGGTTTATCTCTTGATTCTCTGTTCTTTTCCACTGACCTATGTCTCTGTTTTTGTGTTAGTACCATACTGTTTTTTTTTCAATTTTTAATGTTTTTTAAATTTATTTTTGAGAGACAGAGAGAGACAGCATGAGCAGGGAGGGTCAGAGAGAGAGAGAGAGAGAGAGAGAGAATCTGAAGCAGGCTCTGAGCTAGCTGTCAGCACAGAGCCTGATGTGAGGCTTGAACCCACAAACTGTGAGATCATGGCCTGAGCTGAAGTCGGAGCTTAACCTACTGAGCCACCAAGGCGCTCATGCACCATACTGTTTTGATTGCTATAGCTTTGTGGTATATCTTACAATCTGGAATTGTTACACCTCCAGCTTTGTTCTTCTTTCTCAAGAATGCTTTGATTATTCAGGGTCTTTTGTGGTTCCTCTACAAATTTTAGAATTACTTGTTCTAGTTCTAGAAAAATTGCTTTTGGTATTTTGACAGGGATTGCATTAAATCAGTAGATTACTTTTGACAATATTATTTCTTCCAATACACTGGCATTATTTGTGCCGTCTTCACTTTCTTCATCAATGTTTTGTAAGTTTCAGAGTACAGATCTTTCAACCCTCAATAGAAATGTTTTTATGGTGAAAAATATATTGAAGAAAATAATCTATAGCTTTAATAGTAGTTTTTGCTGACTGGTTAAGTTTTATTTTTTTATTTTGCTTAATTGGAAATAAGCAAATTTATTATGTTGTGTGTTTGTATATTGGTTGCAAAAGAGAGACAAGAATATATTTAACTACAAAAATGATTTCAAGTACTAAGTACATCCTTGCAAGTGCTCTAAATGCCTGACGTATATTATTTACAAGATGCTTATCATATGATATCTTAACTAACATTATCATTAAGCAGGAAGGTCAATCCAGGTAGGCCAAGTGACTTTCCTGAATTTATAAAGCTAGTGAGTGTGTAATACATACAAAATTTCTAAGTCTTATAAATGTAATGGAATTTATCATTTAATTTATACCTTCTATTTTAACTTGTTCCTTGTGTGCTTTTATTGGTATTTCAAAGCCCTATTTTTCTAAGACGTGAAAGGTTTACTTAAAACCTTAACAAGTTTATTCTTAATGTCAGCACTCAATTTTCAGAAGAAAATTCAAACTAATGTCTGATTTAATAGCTTTGTTCTTTCTTTAGAATCACTTTACAAGATTCTACTAAAGATAACCACCTCTAGATGCTACTCGGATCATTCAAAATGCAAATTGGCTTCCAAAAATTGAATATAGAACATACCATGTGTGATAGAAGAGCATTCTTCCTCTCTTTCTCTCTCTCTCTCTCTCTCTCTCTCTCTCTCTTGCTTTGGTTAACCTTATTTCATTAGGCTTGTGGATGTTTGTATACTTATATCTCTACTTTGAAACCAATGAAAATTTTATTAAATTTTGTTTTTTAACAAGTGAGTTGAGGGATCTCTACTCTTCTTTATTTGGGGATATTTATATTGTACCCTTGGCAGAAGTGTAGCAGGTGGCCGTGTGTAGGAGGAATGAACTGAACAAAAATATGATTGGTTAGAATGCCAGGACACTTCCCAAAGAGAACGATGGATGGTGACATTTCCAAAAATGTCAAAGAAAGGAAACATTTGGCTCAGTTACACAGACAGTAATTCCAAAGTTAAATAGCTAATGCTTCTTTTGATGACCCTGCTTCACACGTAGCAGTATACTTTCTGTACATATTGCAACCGATAGAAGATGAGGCTGAGAATTCACCAAGCAGGTTATATTTTTGGTCAAATTACTTTAGACTATATAAAAATTGTAAAATATAATTTAAAGTTATATGATAAAATGTCTAAAGCTGATTTTTTTGTGCTAGTTTATTTTATTTCATTTCAATCCAGTCAGGGGGCCAAGTGCTGGGGTTATAGTTTCTAGTTTTAGAAGCCTAGCTAGGACTGGAGGGAGAGAAGGTGACAAAGAGAGGGAGAAAAGGAAAGAGGGAGAGGCAAAGGGATGGGGGAGAGGAGGAGGGATAAATGGGGGAGAGGGGGAAAGAAAGAAGCATTTCTCTAATAGAGTATAAGTGTTATGATAGATCTCTAAGATGATGGAATTGGAAAATGATCTTTCCTTTTTGGTTAGAGTACTAAGAATAAGCTTCATGAAAGAATTTTGTCTTAAAATCCAAGATGGGTTAAAAAATAAGATTTATATAAGCATGGAAGGAAGACAGAGAGACTGGAAAACTTTTTCAATCAGAAACACTAGCAGAAATAAATAGGAGAGACCTGGAACAGTTGGATTGCTCATAGGTTTGTTCTGTGTAAATGTCTCTCCTTCTTGGAGCCAATGTGATAAAATGTGAATGAGACCTCCAATGATACCTTGTGGTCCCAGTTGTCTATGGATATAGCTGTACACATTTTCATGGTTTTATTCCCTAAAGTGACAGGATGTGTGGCTAGGAAGTAGAAGGATCCATCCCAATAGGATTTGTATGCCATGGCCCAATTTTCAAGGAGGCGATAGACATATTGGTGGTGAGCACAGGGTCTTCCTTTCCCCCTGCCTTTATGTAACCCAGCTACATATGTATTAAAACAGCTAACACTCATAAGTACTGACTTTATGCTAGGCAGTGTGGGGAGCATTTTATGTATCATCTCATTAAATGGCACAATAATTTCAGAAGGTGTTGTGATATTCATTCCCTGGATCCTAACAGCCTAGCTACAATTTACTACCTGCATTCACTTCACTAAACAAAAGTATACCAAATGCCTACTAGGATTAAATATTATTTTAGATATAGATCCAAACAAAATGGTATGCAAATTGACACGGTTTCTGCTAGCACAGAAGTAACTTTTTAAAAATGTTTTTAATGTTTGTATTTGTTTTTGAAAGAGAAAGAGAATGAGCGAACACAGGAGATAGATAGAGAGAGGGGGAGACACAGAATCCAAAGCAGGTTTCAGGCTCTGAACTGTCAGCACAGAGCCCAAGGCAGGGCTCAAACTCAGGAACCGCTAGATCATGACCTGAGCTGAAATCAGAAGCTTAACCAACTGAGCCACCCAGGTGTCTCCAGGAGTAACTTTCTAAGGAGAGCAAGATATAAGCATTTCAATAATGAATCATGTGGTGGTAAGTGCCTTAAAGAAAAGTAAATCGAGGTAATGTGGTAAATGGTGAAGACGTAAAGTATAACAAGCAATTTTATAAGGGATGTTAAAGGAGGCCTCTCTGATTAAAAAAAATACTTTAAAGATCTGCGTGAATCTGTGGGTCAAACGGTTGTAAGAGAGCAGCCCAAGCCTAGGGAAACTACTAAACCATCTACGTGTGCTTATTTAAGAAATGAAAGGACACCTGCAGGTGGACAGAATTGACTTCAATAAGACAGACTTGGGATCACAAGGCCTTCAGGAATTATGATCTTGGGTGACTCTCTAATCTTCATCAGTGAACATAGATAACAGAGACTACTAGAACTAGAGGGTAAGGACAATGGAATTATTGAAGTCAATGACTGCACTACACATTGTGAGTTATGACAGAGACTGCTATTTTCAAGGTACACTAAAGATACTAGAAGCGTAGATCAGATTGGATTATAAGTTCATTTAATTCCATCATCCCTATGACAGGACAGTTCACATCCTGGCAAGAACACTGAGGAGGAAGAAAGGCACCCAGATGTATTTACTTGCTGTGTGTACACACACACACACACACACACACACACACACACACACGTGCGTATGTATATAGTCTATATGCATATATGTGTTTATATATAGTCTATGTATATATGTATGTGTGCATACAGTTATGACAAAAATAATTGCCAGCAAGAAAAAAGAAGCAGACACTCCTAAACACAATGGCTGGAGGGAAATCTGGCCCAGTATCCCCTCTGCTATAGTCTATTGGTGAAAGCATTGTTATATATTCTTCAAGAATTGGAACTTTTTTATTTGACATTAAACTTTTCATTTTTTAGTCTATTTTGTCTGATAAGAAACATAGATATTGTAACTTTTGTTCAGTTATTATAGCATGCATATTTAATTTTTCTGTATTCTATCTACATTTATTTTTAGTATACCTCTCTGTGTATGTATAATAAACACACACATACACACTCACACACACACTCATATAGCCAATTTAGTCAAATTGTACAATCCTGTTTTAACCTTGTGAATTTAGTTTATTTTGATTTGATCTCATTAATGATATGTTTACATATTTTCTATCATCTTTTTGTTCTTGTTTTTCTCTATTTTTACTCTTTATTTCAGCTTCTTTCTCTTTTTCTTTTTAATGTTTAATTTTTTATTCTATTTCCTATATACTCAATTGGAAGATATGTTATAAAATTATATTTAGTAGATGGGTTTAAAATTTTATGTTAAATTCTTAACATCTAATAAATATCATAATTCCTTTCCTCAACAACACATACTCAAAACATTTCACTTGTGTTATCTTCTCTTGATTTGCTATTTTTGTATGCTATTTTATTGTAATTTTCTTTTTTAGCTCAATACTTCACATGTTACTAATATCATAATTTTATATGGACTCTGTTTAGACTTATCTACACATTAAATCAATTTTCTAGCTCTAAGAAACTCCAAATACCAAAGACTAAATAAAACTCTTTATCTAGTTTAACAAGCCATCTTTTCTTATAAAATATGTCTGATTTTGTTAAAGTATAATTCTTTACCTAAAAATGAAGAAAACATTTCCCTTTATAAGATAAAAACAAGAAACAAAAATGTAAGAACTTGGCTATGGCCCCTTTTAATGACTGGCCCTGTGGCTTTTACATTCTGCTCCTTTCATTTTAAAATTTATTGTCTAATAATTTGTGAAGTTGGTAAGCTTATATTTTTTTTATATAAGAATAAAAAACTGAGGTAGCATTATTAAATAAACTGTCTTGTATCACACAGCTTAAAGGTATAGAACTGGATGTAGCTCTTTTGAGTAGTAGTAATGGTAAAATATTTCATTATTCAGTTGCATCAGATGGTTTAATACCAGAAAAAGTGGGAAAACAATTAATGTATGTTCATTGGGGATGTTTGGAGTCAAAGAAATATTTGATGCTCTTTGTTACAAATGAGAATTTGAAAAGAAATTGCAATGGTTCTTGGAGATTATTAGAGTGGCATAATGTTAACAATTAATTTGAACTTATCATATTGGTTTGACTTTGTTGAACAAAATTGCTAAGAAAAATATGTCATTGTAGAATAGCTTTTAAAAGGCTATTTGTAATTAAGTGGAAATAAAAATAAAAGCATGAAAATTTGTGGGATCCAGCAAAGACAATCTTTACTGGCAAATTTATAGCATTGAATACATGTATTAGAGAGGAAAGAACTAAAATCAATAATCTAAGTTTCCACCTTTGGAAACTGAAAAAAGAAGAGTGTATATCCAAATAAAGTATAAGAAAATAAATAGTAAAAATTAAAGCAGAAATCCATGGAGTTGACACAGGAAATCATTACTGGAAATCAAAAGCAAAAGTACTTGAAAATATTCATTAAATTGATCATCTCTACTTATGCTAACTTCTAAGAAAAAAGAGAAAGAGAGAGAGAGAAAGAAAAGATACAAAGGCTCTAACTTTGTTTATCTTACTCAAGGCTGTTTGGATTCTTGAGGTCTTCTGTGGTTGCATATAATTTTGTAATTTTTTTCTCTATTTCTGTAAGAAACATCATTGGGGTTTTGATAGGGATTCCCCTAAACCTGTTGTTCACTCTGGGTAATATGAGCAGTTCAATGATAAACTTCTCTCATTCACAGTGGAGTACTATTCTATTTATTCATCTCTCTCCAAATAGAAAGCTTTTCTATTTATTTGTGTCTTCTTAAATTTATTTCATCGATGTTTTATAATTTTCAGCATATAAGTCTTTCATCCCATCAGCTAAGTCTCTTTCAAAGTACTTTATTATTTTTGATGCTATTGTAAATAGGATTATTTTTAAAATTTCCTTTTCATATAGGTTATTCTTAGTGTATAGAAGCACAGTTGAATGTTGGATGTTGACTTTGTTTCCTGTAACTTTACCAACTTCACTTATTAATTATAATGTGATATGTGTGTATGGAGTCGTTAGAGTTTTCTGCATATAGATATGTCATTTGCAAGCAGAGATAGTTTTACTTCTTTCTTTCTGACTTTATCTTTTATGTCTTTTTCTTGACTCATTGCTCTGACTAGGACTTCCAATATCATGCTGAACAGAGGTGAGAAGAATGAGCATCCTTGTCTTATTACCAATTTAGAGATAAAGCTTTATGTTTTTCACCACTGCATATAATATTAGCAGTGGGCTTGTCATATATGGGACTATATTATGTTCAGATATGTCTCTTTATTCCTTGTTAAGAGGTTTTTGTTCAGCAACTTTGGAACAGAGTTCAGCAGTTCCTTACAAAAGTAAACATAGTCTTACTACATGATCCAGCAGATGTGCTCCTGGGTATTTACCCAAATGAGTTGAAAACTTATGTCCACAAAAAAGCCTGCATGTGGATATTTATAGCAGCTTTATTCGTAATTGCCCAAATTTGATTGAAGGACAACCAAGATATCCTTCAATAGGTGAATACACAAACAAACTGGGATATCCCTACAATGGAATATTATTATTTGCTTAAAAAGAAACGGCCTCTCAAGCTAGGAAAAGAAAAAGAAGGAACCTTAAATTCATATTACAAAGTGAAAGAAGGCAATCGGAAATGGCTACATTTCAATTATATGACATGATGGGAAAGGAAACACTATATAGATAGTAAAGAAAAAAGTCAATGGTTTGTAGAACTTCAAGGTGGAGGATGGGCAGGTGGAGAAATGTGTAGGTGAACCACAGGGGCTATTTAGAAAATGGAACTATAATAGTGTGACACCATTATAGTGAATACACGGCATTATGCATAGGTCAAAAATCTGTGGTAATTTACAAAACAAAGAGGTCTTAATATAAACCACGGTCTTAGGTGGTAATAAAGTACCAATATTGGTTCGTCGATTGTAACAAACCTACCACAGGAAGGAAAGATGTTAATAATAGGAAAAATTGTATAAGGATGCTGGGGTGGAAAAGTAAGAATAGGGAGTGAAATATATAGAACCTGTCTGTAGTTTCCACTCTTCTTTTTGTAAACCTAAGTTTTCTCTAAAACACAAAGTCTATTAATAAACAATAACATTCCATTTATAATATTTAAAGCAAACATTTATTGTAATATTCATATTCCTTAAGAAGCTTTCCAAAACACTATGCCAAGTAACAAGGCTTCTCATAGATTTCTTTAGTGTTTCTCATTTTGCATTGAATGGGAGTATTCAAATAGGAAGGGGCTCACCTAGGCTAACCATCCGCACTGCAAGCTAACATACTTTGTGTGATTGGTCATAATAATGCCAAGAGAAAATGAGTAGCATTCAAAATATCATCAATAAGCTTCAAGACCAAAAGATTTTCTATTCTGAGATCTAAAAGTAAGTCACCTAAATACCTTGGTGAACTGTTTCATAATGAAATGCAGATAATTATTTGGAATTCAGAAGAGTTGAGCCAGATACTGCCTTTGTTAAAACTACAGAGTTAGCTTGGTGAAATCTTTTATGTGCTTCTGTTTACTGTCTTCATTTGTATAAAGAGTAGCTTGTATTATCTCTGGGGTCTCATTCACCTCTGCATTCTATTGTATGATCATATAGTTGTACTTGTTAATGCACAGCTTGTGATTTTATGTGCTGAGACAGTTCATGCAAATGAATTCTTAAGAATCAGAAGCCTGTTTTCATGCAAATAAACCAAGTGATGAAAAATAAAAGAAATGAAGATAATTATAAGCAATATTAATTTACCATCTGCATAAGTCATTGTCTTTATTCTTACATCTTTCTTTAAATATGAAAACAAAATTTGAGGAACAAGCAAACTAAAAGTCATCATCATAATGACTAAAAGTAATTTTCATTACCCAAATAGAAACTTCAGTGTTTATAGATATGTTTGAAATTACTGAGATGAATTACAAATCGGTAATTTCATCAGACCAAGTCTTAGAGAAAGGAAGATTCGGGGTAATTAATTTAGCTGATGCTTATTTTGAAAGTTTAAAGATTAACAGAGGTTAAGCTTCTTCATTGTTTAGAAGATTATTGCCATAGGGGCTCCTAGGTGGCTAAGTCAGTGAAGCATCCAACTTCAGCCCAGGTTATGGTCTCACTTGTCCTTAGTTTGAGCTACACACTGGGCTCTCTGCTATCAGCACAGAGCCTGCTTCAGATCCTAGTACCTCTCTCTTTCTCCGCCCTTCCCCCACTTGCTGTCTCTCTCACAAAAGTAAATAAGCATTAAAAAAAGATTATCGGTATGGATCCTGAGGTCATTAAAAATTATCTTTCACATTTTTCATTTTATAATAACAATTTATGAGTTATAATTAATTAGTTCCATTTAGGAATATTTATGTAAACACTGGCTTTCAAAAATCTCTCTTTTCAAATTAGTTCATCTTTAACATTGATACATCATTGTAACTACTTATAGAGGACTAAGGTCACCACACTGTTATAATTAACAATTTAAAAAAAACCTGTAACATTTTAAAATTGTTATCTCTATTCTGAAATTGCTAGTATGCTGTTTTATGTCAATTACCAAAAAGTTAATACTGAAATCATTAATTATCAAATTTCCTTTCAAATTTAGTCTCCTTATTTGATGGTTCTGGAGTACTTCAAATAGTTCATTTAAGATAAAAACTTACTATGAACTCATAATTTTTTTAGAATTCTCTGAGGGTATATTTACTTTAGGTTTTCCATTTTAAGATTTTTGTTTTATTAACTTCAAATTGTTGTCAAAATGAGGTATAAATCAAATGGAACAATTTCTCTGGAGACTGATTAATGAAGCACAATGCTTGCTTATTAACGGGGAGTGGGCAATATTGTGTGATTATTTGGAATGGGTCATAGAAACTGTTCTAGTGGGGTTGAGTATATCTACCCAGGAAAACCAATGATAGATCAGATCGTTAGCTGGAAAGCACTGAATTGGAACAAAGGGAATTTGATGTTCTTTTAAGTAATATTTCTATCATGTTGTAGTAAAGAAACAAATTTCCCTTCTCTCCTCTAGAGAGCTTCCTGTCGGAACACTGGGCACAAATCATACAGAATCGGATTATTTCTCTTTTGAATGATGCTTGGAAAACCCAGGTAAGTTTTCACTCTGTAGCCCTGCTTGGCAATATTCTTTTAATGCAACAAAATTTTTGTCTTAAAAAAAAATCTCCTGTTGGAAGATACATTGATTTAAATTTCATATAATTTTCTTAAATCATGAAGTGGTATATCTTTGAAGTTATTTTGAAATTGACCTTAGGAATCTTCATGATTTGAGGTAGATACTTTAGTTTGATAAATTTCATTTAATGTACTATGAGCTCATTACACTTTTTCATAAATATTCTGCAGAAAATTAATTGATTTTTTCTCACAATTATATCTATTTTTAAAGACTTTTTTCCTGATATTATGCCTAAATTCTGGTGCATTCCTGTTTGTGGCTAGGGTGCCACTTTTCATTAAACACAAATCTTACATGAGTCCTTGGTGATCTCTCTTGCCTCAGACATGCACTCAATGGTTTATGTCACTCATTTGGCCCTGGCACATGTCATTAGTCTTTTTGAAGTTTTCATTCTTTGAATCACCAGGAGATTTTAAACTATAGCAGGGTTCATACTGACAATGAATTCAGAGGAGAGAGAATGTGGATAAGGATAATAAAAAAAAGATTTCATAGGGAAGTCTTTATGTAAACTGAATCTTGGGAGATTCATCTAGGCAGAGAGGATGAAAGAAGTTAACCTGGTTGTTGGAACTAATGCAATAGAAGCGCAGAGACGGTGACAAAGATCTAGGAGTATCACTGCTATTTAAACTGTAGATGAACGCATGTAGGGTTAAATGAAAGTGATGGTATCGATAATGAAAATCAAGAGACTGATGCAACATTTAATTTAGAATTAAATCAAAGAGAAAATCTGCTAAATCCTTTTGTGAAGGAGAATTTGAACCTCTTAACATCCACAGTTCAATTCTAAGATTATAAATTCCAGGGTTTTGACTATTCGTTGAATGTCAGAGGTATTCTCAAAATAAGGTACAAGTTAGGTGAACTGAATTTAAATCAGACTGATTTATAAACTAGAATTCCCACTTATTAGCGTAATGATAGGTCCTTAGATCTAAGTAATACAGCACCGTTCAGTGGAGTGGATTATAAGAAACCTATCCTGGTGGAATTGAGTATGTCCATACAGGCAAACAAATTATAGTTTAATGTTAACTTTAATATTAATTGTGAGTTTTTCTATGTGCTCCTTGACCTTAAACTTGAAGATAGAAATTAACTTTTGGATTAGTTTCAATGTACAAATTTAGATAAATATTTGCATTTAAAATACCTTGTACCTGAGAGAGTCAGAGAAATTTCGAACAGAGGAATCAGATAATAAGCTTTCATCAAGGTGCATTTCACGAAGGAATATTATTTAATCCCTAATTATTCATTAATTTAAACTTGGCTGAACACTTAGTATTTGAAAAGCAATATCATTGTTTTGGAAAGAAAACCTATAGTATTAGAGTTTAGATCAATAAACAGTGGCAGCTCTGTACAGGTTACTAAGGTAAATGCTTACTAAAGAGTTTCCGTTGGTCAGAAGTCACCAGAGCACACAAGACGCGTGTGTGGGAATGAACTGCTGAGGATATTACTGGTTAAGATAAACTTTTGGTGACGTGTACTTCAAAAGAGTAGTTACGTAGATGTATCACTTCTAGTTTTTAAATTTGCCGTGACAAATCTCTAGGAATTTGAGTCTTCATTTTGTTTTCTACCCATTGAAATGTTAAGCAAATTGTTACATAGCAAGTTGTTGTATATAGAAATATATGAGTGTGTATATATTAGTTTTCTGAATAATCTTAAAGGATGTTTATCATTCCAACCAAGATGTTTGGCTATTGAAGCACATTAGTATGTAGAGTAGCTCTATTCTAGGTAATGGTTCGGGCATATAATTTGGAGTTTAAATTCCAGCCTGTACCCACCAAAGGTTCCTCTAGAGAAATTAGTGCCTAGTGTTGTTCATACCCAGACCCCTGCTTCATGTTGATCTTGGACAAATACACATTAAGAGAGAAATTTTTTCATCAGAAATTTAGGAGATTTTGTCAACCATTGTTTTCTGTAGGCATCTCAGGAGACAAATATCAAGAAGCTTTTACTTTTTAATGTTTATTTATTTTAGAGAGAGAAAGAAAGGGAGAGAGAGTGCTTGCATGTGGGGTTGGGCAGAGTGGATCCAAAGTGGGCTCTGGGCTGACAGCAGGAGCCCAGTGCAGGACTTCTATATATCATGCAACAATTGCTTAATTATTTACATTTTCAACCTCTTCCATAACAACAGCAAAACCTTCCACAATAGTATGATTGAAATGGGACACAGAATGAAAGGGTATATGTGTGTGTATATTTGTGTGTATGTGGAAGGGGCTAGAAGTATATATGTTGGTGGAAATAATCTTATCAAGAAAATATCACCGCTGGTTTCCAATTGTTTGGACTTTGCCTGTCTGACTGAGGTTGATATTTTGCTTTTTTTAGTCCTCATTTTACATACTAGAAATATTAAAAGATTCAGGCAAGAAGATACAGGCAAACAGCAAAGATGCCCCAAGTCATTAAATTTGAAGAAGAGTGAATAGATGTTTGAATGAAAATATCTCACCAATTACATTGGTATTCTGTAGTAAGGCATTTCAGCTAACGAAGATAAAAGTCTTCATGACCTCCAATAATTACATTAGGTCTTTGATTATTGATATTTTATGCCAATATCTAGGTTATAGAGTCTTCCATATATATAAATAGATTTTTAAAGGATAATTATTATTCCAGAAGTGCAAAAACAGATTTTTTTCATACTGATAATCAGAGACATTTGTATCTAGAATAGAATATCAACCACTGTAAATGAATTGACTTTTACTAGCTTGTACTTTGGACTGTTACCATCTGAAAACAGTTTCAAGAGAAGTCTTTGAGATGCTTGGATGTAATTTCTCTGCAAGTGTCATTGTTTGTTTTATTGTGAATTCTTTTGAGCCACTTATTATGGACATTTTATTATTTTATTATTTTTTAATGTTTACTTATTTTTGAGGGAGAGAGAGAGAAAGAGTGGGAGGAGGGAGGGAGAGACGGAGAGAAAGGGAGACACAGAATCTGAAGCAGGCTCCAGTCTCTGAGCTGTCAGCACAGAGCCTGACGCGGGGCTCAAACTCACGAACTGTGAGATCATGACCTGAGCTGAAGTCAGACGCTTAACCAACTGAGCCACCCAGGCGCCCCATTATGGACATTTTAAATATTATCCAAAAGTAGAGAAACTTGTATTAGAAAACCCCAAATATCTGTCACCCAGTGTCATGCAATCTAACTAATGACAAATCTCATTTCATTTATAACTTCCTTTTTCCTATTTCCCCTACTGAATTATTCTGAAAGTGCATCTCAGGCATCATTGTAATTTTACACATAAATATGCATGTATGTATCTCTAAAATTAAGCACATATTATCAAATGTAGCCACAATACCATCATAATACAAAAAATGACAAATATTTCTTAACACAACAAAATCTCTAATGGTCAACTTTCTGTTGTCTGACTCTTATGTTTTGATATAGATTGTATGTTAATTATTATACATAATTTTATATTGATAATTATATAGATTATATATTTATATTAACCTAATATATATTAACTATATTAATTTTAATGCTAACATATATATGTACAGATATGTACTTCTCTCTATCAGTATTCCATCTATCTATGGAATCATCTATATTTTTGGATTTCCAGGATCCAAAACTGTTTATATAATGCATTTGCTTTAAAAGTTTTCTGAATATCTTTTCATCTGTAGATACCTAGTCCACTTTTATCCCTTTGAAATTTATTTGTGGAAAAAATCGATTGTCCTCCAGAATGCCTCTGTATTTTGAATATTGCTTTACTGCATTCTTGTGGTTTAACATAATTTAACATTTTTTTATTGCTTATTTATTTTTTGAGAGATAGAGCTTGAGCAGGAGGGGTAGGGAGAGAGGGAGTCACAGACTCCGAAGCAGGCTCCACGCTCTGAGCTGTCAGCATAAAGCCTGACGCGGGGCTCAAACTCACTCAAGCTGTGAGATCATGACCTGAGCCGAATTTGGATGCTTAACAAACTGAGCCACGCAGGCTCCCCTAACATAATTTTTAAAGTAGTGTATTTCCTGTTGTCTGCTAGATAGATCTAGAAATTAGTTTATATAAAGTTTCCATCTTTTGGAAAAAAACCCTAATTGATGGAGCTTCTTTTTTTCAACAATAGCTTCTTTAATATACACTTGAGAGGGTTTTTTTTTTTTGTTTTTATGTTTTTATTTATTTTGTTTTGTCTTTTTGGAGTGTTAGCTATCACTGAAGATCATTGGGAGATCCATTATTTTTCGGGAGTTTGCATTTTTAAATTTTTAAAAAGTTTTCTAAGTGATGAAAAATCTGGTTCAATTTTACATAAAGTGAAGTGCAAAGAACTTAACAGTGTACTGGGTTTTGACAAATGTTTATACCCATGGAACAGAAACCATGATCAATATCTGAGTTTCCTTTTCCTACCTCTGCCTTTGGGAAAAAAAGGCAGTGTTAAAATTTTTATTATTGAAAATAAGTTTTATCTGTTCTTGAATTTCATATAAACAGAAACAAACATGTTTTTTTATGTCTGATTTCACTTGCTTTGTATAATATATTGCAGTTTCGTCTATATTGTTACATGCATCATTAATTGATTCCCTTTTACTTATTAGTGTGAATATAATGAAAGATAAACTGAGGCATATTAAAACTTTAAGAGTTTATTTGAGCAAAAATGCATTTGCATTGGGCAGCACCAAACCAGAAGCTGGGAGGACTACCCAGAAAGGAGCCAGGAGAGAGGCTCACACAAAGGAAGTATAGAACCAACAAAAGGAAATTAGTTGATTGCCTATACCTTAAACCCTAGCTGAGTGCAATTTGTTGTTCTTAGTGCTTTGATTTCATAACCTTAAGACACTTACAGACTTAGATTTTGATGTGTTTATGTAGGCTACCACAGCATTAAAGTCTATTGGCTTTATTCTTATTTAATTAGTTTAACACTATGGTTTATTTTTGATCCTCCAGTTTATGAATTTGTAGGTTGTTTTCAGATGTTGTCTGCTCTAGAAAATCAGCTGTGAACATTTTTGCAGAATACGTTTTGTGAATACAGACTTTTATATTTATTGGTTACATACCAAGGAGTAGAATGTCTAGATTACAGGGTAAATTATATACTTAACTTTCTGAGAAACTGCCATGGGTTTCCAGCATGGAGCCATTATGCATTCCCAGAAGGAGATGAGATTTTTCCGTATCTTTGTCAACACTGGACCTACTTAATCTTCTTTTATTTTATTTTATTTTATTTTAATTTTTAAAGTTCAGCCACCTAGTAAATCACCATAGTGTGATTTACTTTGAATTTATCTGTGATGATGTTATCACTTCTGAAAGTGCTTATTGGCCATTCACATATAAGTGTCTGTTGACTTATCAACATTTTTGTAAGAATTTTGTTGTGTGCCTTCTCATTATTGAGTTTTAAGAGTTCTTTAATATTCTACATATAAGTCCTTTGTCATTGGTATGAATTACAAGCATTCTTTCCCAGTCTTTGCCTGATGTTGTTATTTCCTTCAGAAGATTTTTTATAAAGAGTAATTTCTTATTTTAACAAATTGTTTATCATGTTAATTATGTGGAAGGTGTCCTTTATATCCAATGCAAGAAATGGTTGTCCACATGAAGGAATTAAAATATTCTTTTATTTTTGAAAGATTTTATAGTCTTAACACTTAAATTAGATCTATTATCTGAGATTAAATTGTGTATATATGATATTGGGTTTATTTCTAACCATAAACATACTCAGATGTTAGCACAATTTAGGGAAAAGATTTGTTTAGCATTGCATTGCATTGGCATTTTGTCAATAAACGCTTGATTGACTATATACGTGTCAGCCTATTTGTTAGCTATGTTTCACTTTTTACAGCAATTTCATATTACCTTAATTAATGTATTTTTACACTGAACTTTGAAACCAGATACTGCAAGTCCTCCAACTTTATTCTCTTCCTCCCCCATCTTCCTCCTTTCTCTATCTCATGCACAAATTTCCTTCTCTCAATGCCCTGTATATTCTAGGTATTTTTAATTTTCATACAAAATCTCAAATTTATTTGTCCATTTATATAAAAAATTAACATTGTGGTGACACAATATGCATAGACTTGATATTCTAATAACATTGAAACTTCCAGTTAATTAATATATTTTTTCCTTTTAAGTCTTCACTAATCCCTTTCAGCAATACATTCTAGTGCTCAGTAAAAATATCATGCACAATTTTTTTGAATTTGTGAATGTATTTATTAATTTTGCTGAATACAAATTTTCAAATTTATTATTTCTATCAAATATTTTAATAGTAAATAAACATTAAATATTTATTACTACTATAAATGGTATTTTTCCAGTTTTATTGAGAAATAATTTACATATATCAATATATAAGTTTAAAGCATCTGCATAAAAGTTTGATTTGAATATCATAAAATGCCTACCACAGTAGGTTCAGCTAACATCCGTTTTTTAACTACTAACAGTAAAAAAAGAGAAGAAAGAAGAAAAGAGAAAACTTTTCTCCTCGTGATAACTCTTAAGACTTACTTTAACAGTTTTCCTATATATCATATAGCAGTGTTAGCTATAGCTATAAAGTATATCTTAGAATTTAATTTGCTAGTTATTTGTTGCTAACATACATATTAAATTGAATATTGATCTTGTATCTTGAGATCTTGCTAAATTCATGTATTATTTCAGGTCACTTGTCTGTAGATTCCTTTGGAAATTTTATGTCCATAATCATGTCATCAGCAGAAAATATCTATATCTCTTTTCAATGTTTATATGCTTTACTGCTTAAAAAAAATTTTTTTTGCCTCACTGCTTTTAACTAGAACCTAAATTGTGATGGTAAATAAGTGTTAAAATAAAACATCCTCCCTTGCTCCTAATTTTAGGAAGTAATATTTCATCAGTAGGTATGATGTTAGCAATGTGTCTTAGGTTTACGTCCTTTATTAGATTGAAGGCTTTTTTATTCTTTTTCCAAATGATTAAAGTTAAAATTCATTTTTCTAACTCTATCATTCTTTCTATATTTCTACATAGAATACTTTCTTAGGGAGAAATTCCTCATCAGTTATATGGTTAGCTTAAAGGAAAATTATACTAGAAATCATAATAAATGTGTATTTATTTTTATTCTAGTTACAAAAATAATATGTTGATTCATTTCATATTTTTGAAAATCAATTAACAGTTTTCTTTTTTAATATAATATATATGATCTAACTGATTTTTCATCCCTTTGATCTGATGAACCCATTGTAGTTTTTATTCTCAATGATACTCCTGATTTTAAATCTTTGACAAATGGGGGAACCTTTTTTTATTGGCTTGAGTCCTCTTGATAAAATGTTGGCATTTTTTTATTAGCTTCATGCTTTCTGATAAGACAAGTTTTACAGGCTCATTATGTAGCATGAACATTTTGTTTTTCCATGCCTATAATCAGCTATTTCTCTAAATTACATTGGTTACTTTTATTTAGTAAAAAATTCTGAATTTTGTCAGCTAGGGGGGCTTTTTACTATTGGATTTTCTTTTTTTTCTTAACATTTATTCATTTTTGAGAGACAGAGAGAGAGAGAGTTTGAGCAGGGGAGGGGCAAACACAGAATTCAAAGGAGACTCCAGGCTCTGAGCTGAACCTGATGTGGGGTTGGAACCTACAAACCATGAGATCATAACCTGAGCCAAAGTCAGACGCTTAACTGACTGAGACCTCAGGCACCCTGGATTTCCTTTTTTTCTGGGCTTTTTTAATAGTGAGAGGCACGTGTGTGTGTGTGTGTGTGTGTGTGTGTGTGTGGTTTTTTTCTTAAAAATTAGGATTGAATTTACTGTAAGTTCATAATTATATTTTGAATTCAACTTTAAGAATTATGGAACAACATGTATTTGGTTATATATGCAAATATTCATATAATACACATAGTTTTTCAATTTTAAACATCATAGTATTAGTATGGTTATTCTTTATTTTATCCTACACTGTACATATTATAGTTTCAAATTAATATTCCCATATTGTTATCAAGACTATGTTTATTGAGTGTAGTGTTGGGGTTTTTGTTAATTTATTTTTGTCTTTTTGGCATATATCACCAAACAAAAATTTACTGCTAACTTTCTGTGTTTTAAATGTATTTGAAATAATTCCTTCCTGTGTAGCTATGCCACCAATTTTGCAAAATATATTATCAGTTAAAGAGTTTTGGGACATTTTTCTTTTTATGTTTATCAATAAGAAGAAAAGTTAGCAAGCATATTATTTATACATGCTTTACCTTTTTTAATCTTAGTATTTTTTTGTTTCATTTTTATGTTTTGAGGGGAGAAACTTCTTGTGTACTATCTAAGTAATAATTTTGTTTCTATTGAGGAACAGGTTTATTTTTATTTTGAAATATTTCAGTTTATCTTTAGAATCTTTTGAATCAATATTTTATATTATTTATATATGCAATGTACAGTCTAACTGAATAATTTGATTTTTGCAAAGGCTAAGAAGTCATACATTATGGTATAGTTAATATTTAGACCAGAACATATATAAAGCACAATTTCAATTTTTTAACTTTATGAAAAAATCAATAAAGATAAACACAATTATTAAAATATTAACCCTTTAAGTTTAGAGCATTTAAAAATATTTTTCTAAATAAGTAGGGTATGGTTATTACATGAAATAACAAAATACAGAATAAAGAAACCGGGAACAATTATTTACAATTGTTCTACCTTCAGAGAATAGTGTAGGCAATTTAGGGCATAGGCTGCCATATATATTTTATATGTAGTCTACTTTTCTAGATTTTATATTCCACATCAATAAGTACATTGAAAACACTCAATTGACCTGTGTCTAATTAGCTTGATATTTCTTAAACATCATGAACACACTACATTTGTTTAAAATAAAATTTAATGGCTGAATGATGATGATAACAATAATAATACAGATAACATTAACCTAATTTGCCACATACCAGATACTGTTCAAAATGCTTTAGGTGCAATAACACAGCAAATCTTCACAGCTATACTATAAAGGAAGGATTATTATTAGTTTCCCCTTTATAGCCAAGGGAGCTGAATCTCAAAGAAATAACCTGCCCAAAGTCATTCTAGTAAATGGTTCCTTAGCTCATGCTCAGAAACACTTTATCACACCATTATAACATTTGTTGCTCTGTAACTTAACTAACTGTTCCACCAGACTTGGAATATTTTTATTTTATTGTGTGTTAGCTACTTATAAATAGACTACAATAATAATAGTTTATGTCTTTTAACATTTAATTATTTTCTTAGCAGCAGGACCTGAGTGGCTCAGTCGATTAAATCTCTAACTTCGGCTCAGGTCATGATCTCACAGTAGTGGGTTTGAGCCCCAGCTCAGGCTCTGTGCTGAAGCTCAGAGCCTGGAGCCTGACTCAGATTCTGTGTCTCTTTTTCTTTCTGCCCCTCCCCTGCTTGCTCTCTGTCTCTGTCTCTGTCTCTGTCTCTGTCTCTGTCTCTCTGTCTCTCTCTCTCTCAAAAATAAACATTAAACATTTTTAAATTATTTTCTTAGCAGAAATCCATACTAGTGCTTTTGCATAATACTTTGACAATTTGATGAAGGTGTGAACAATACCAGCCAATGAGGCTGGCTTTTCAATTACAAGCATGCCTGGTTTTATTGTACTTTACTGTGTTTCACAGACATTGTGTTTTTTCAAATTGAAAGACTGGCAGCCCTGCATCAGGTGAATCTATTGATACCATTTTTCAAACAGAATTTGCTCACTTTGCATCTCTGTGTCACATGTTAGTAATTCTTATGATACTTCAAACTTTTTCACTATTATATTTGTTATAGTGATCAGTGAACTTTTATGACACTATTGTAATTGTTTGAGGGCACCATGAACTGTGCCTCTATGAGACATTGAACTTAACTGATAAATGTGTGTGTTCTTACTATTGCACTGACTATTTTCCACCTCTCTCCCTCTTCTTGGGCGTTTGTATCCTTGAGACACAGCAATATTGAAATTAAGCCAGTTAATAACTTTACAATGGCCTCTAAGTGGTCAAGTGAAAGCAAGAGTCACACATGTCTCACTTTATTTTATTTATTGTTATTATTATTATTATTAATTTTTGAAGGACAGAGTGAGACAGCATGAGCAGGGGAGGGTCAGAGAGAGAGGGAGACACAGAATCAGAAGACAGGCTCCAGGTTCTGAGCTGTCAGCACAGTGCCCGACACGGGGCTTGAACCCACGAACCATGAGATCATTACCTGAGCTGAAGCCGGCCGCTCACCCAGGTGCCCCACACGTCTCACTTTGAGTCAAAAGCTAGAAATTATTAAGCTTCAGTGAGGAAGACATGTCAAAAAATTGAGATAGTCTAAAAGCAGGGCCTCTTGTGCCAGCTACCAAACTGCAGATGCAAAAGAAAATTTCTTGAAGGAAATAAAATATGCTACTTTAGTGAAAAATATAAATTATAAAGGAAGCATGGCAGTCTTATTCCTGATACAGAATAAGTTTTAGTGGTGTGGATAAAAGGTCAATTCAACCACAACATTCCCTTAAATCAAAGCCTAATCCAGAGGAAGGCCCCAACTCTCTTCAATTCTATGAAGGCTGAGGGACCTTGGGGGAGCTACTGAAGAAAAGCTGGAAGCCTGCAGAGGTTGGTTCATAAGGTCTCAGGAAACAAGCCATCTCCATAACATAAATGTGCGAGGTGACGCAGTGAGTTTTCTGGATCCAGATAGGGTAATCAGTAACCCTGGCTACTCTAAACAACAGATTTTCAATATAGATGAAACAGCCTTATATCAGAAGAAGATATTCTCTAGACTTTCATAGCTAAAGAGAAGTTAATGTCTGGCTTCAAAGGCCAGACTGACTCTCTTGTTAGGGGCCAATGCAGCTGTGATTTTGTGTTGAAGTCAATGCTTATTTACCATTCTGAAAATTCTAGGGCCCTTAAACCATATGCTCAATCTATTATGCCCGTGCTCTAGAAATAGAACAACAAAGCCTGGATGATAACACATTTGTTTCCAACAGGGTTTACTGAATATTTTAAGCCCACAGTTGAAAACTACTACTCAGAAAGATAGATGAAAGGAAGGAAGGAAGGAAGGAAGGAAGGAAGGAAGGAAGGAAGGAAGGAAGAAAGAAAAAGAAAGAAAGAAAGAAAAAGAAAGAAGGAAAGAAGGAAGGAAGGAAGGATGGAAGGAAGGAAGGAAGGAAGGAAGGAAGGAAGGAAGGAAGGAAGGAAGGAAGGAAGGAAAGAAAACATCAGGGTTCCTTTCAAAATATGACTGCTCACTGACAATGCATCTGGTCACCCAAGGGCTCCAACCAAGATTACAGTGAGCTGAACATTGTTTTCAGGTTTGCTAATACAACTTCCATTCTGCAGCCTATAGATCAAGGAATAATTTCAATTTTCAATTCTTATGATTGAGGAAATAAATACATTTTCTAAGCCTATAGCTACCTAGATAGTGATTCCTTAATGGATCCAGGAAAAGCAAATTGAAAATCTTCAGGAAAAAATTCACTGATCTAGATACCATTAAGAACATTCATAATTCATATAAAAAGGCCAAAATATCATTAACAGAAGTTTGGTAGAGTTGATCCCCACCCTCATGGATGACTTTGAGGGGTTCATGACTTCAGTGGAGTAAGTAACTGCAGATGTGGTAGAAACAGCAATGTAACTAGAATTCAAAGAGCAGCCTGAAAATCTGATTGAATTACTATAAACTCAGGATAAAATATGAACGAATGGGGAATTGCTTCTTATGAATGAGCAAAGAAAATGGTTTGTTGATGGAATCTACTCCTGTTGAAGGTGCTGTTAAGATCACTGAAGTGAAAACAAAGGATTCAGAATATTGCATAAACAGTTTCTAAATATTACTAAAACTTAGTAAAAAGCACAAGCAGAGAGGAGAGAATTGACCATAATTTTTAAAGAAGTTCTACTGTGAGTAAAATGCTATTAAAGAGCATCATGTGCTGTGGAGAATTCATTTATGAAAGAGTCAATTGATGCAACAAACTTCATTATTGTCTTATTTTAAGAAATTGCCACAGTCACTCCAACCCTTCAGCAATGACCATCCTGACCAAATAGCAGTGATTGACATTGAAGCAAGACCTTTCCCCCAAAACATAAAAGCACAGATGATAGCATGTTTAATAAAATATTTTTATATTTAGTCATGTGCATTGTTTTTGTAGACATAATGCTGTTGCACACTTAATAACCTATGGTGTGGTGTAAAAATAACTTTTACGTATACTGTAAACCCCCCCACAAAAATTTGTTTTACTTGCTTTATTGTGATATTTACTTTATTTATGATCTGGAACAAGGAGACCTTCCATGTATTTGAGGAGGTATAGCTGTACAGTTTTCAGAAACCCCAGCTCTGCAATCACAAAGAATAATATAGTAGGAAGAATTTAAGCTGAGAGGCATAAAGTATATTGTTTATTATATTCAATATGGATTAATGGAAGTTTCTTTAAGTTTTTTTTTTATTTTTGAGAGAGACAGAGAGAGGAGAGAGAGAGAGAGAGAGAGAGAGAGAGAGAGAGAGAGAGAGAGAATCCCAAGCAGGCTCTATGCTAATGCAGGGCTCTAAGTCATGAATCATGAGATCATGACATGAACTAGAATCAAATCAGCCATTTAACCTACTGAGTCACGCAGGAGCACAGAACTGATGGAATTTTCTAATAAAGTGCAGAGTAGTATGTGTGTTTATTTATTTGTTATTTATTTATAAAAAACATGACAGCAGATAGTTTTAAGAGAGAAAGATCCTCTATTTCTATTATTTGATAAGATTTCCTTCGAAGAACTTTTGAATACTATTAAACAGTAAAATGTGAACATCAAGAATCAGGATAGGAGGTTTGTTGGAAAGAGAAATAGTCTTGCAGGAAATAAAATACACAAAAGAAAAGATTGAGCTAGAGGTGAAAGTAAACTACAACTAGGAAGAATAAAGCAGAATCTAAATATGATTCCAATCTAGGCAAATTTGGGGAAGGAGGTGGAGAAAAATCTGGAAGCTACAGTGAGAAAGAAGAATGCAGACCACACCTGAAGATATAATGTTTCCAAAAGTCTGAGGGAAAATAAATCCAACATTTGGAGAAGCCTAAATGGGAAGAAATGTCCTCAAGGAAAGTCCATTTTAAGTTGAAGCAAAAAGGAGAATGGGAACATTTAGCAAGAGTTTGAGGAGAGACAAGATTTTTGCTTGTAACAATCCTTGGATTTTAGAGCTATATAGAGTTTGAGAGACTTGGAAGGCCTGAGAGATCAGATCAGAATGGGCAGTGCCCACAGCAATGTGGGGACCAGTGAGGGGCATGAGAGGCCATCCTGACCAAGACCTCTTGCAGTGAACAAAATAAATTAGAGTACAAGTACAAAATGCTCTTATGGTAGAGACTGGAGGTCAAGGATTTGGGGGGAATGAGAAGGGTGTGCCTGCCAGAGTCCAGCTCCAGTAGGTCCAGGGCTCCCTGAAGGATGGATGTTTTTGGCATGAGAGACAGTGAGAGAAGCTCAGGTCTTTCTGATCACCAGGCAGGCATCTCTGCTTCGACTGGTGAGTCAGCTTTATTTATGGAAATAAAAAAATGTATGGAGTGCAAAACAGAAGTGGCATTTGCCTTAGACAATGGTTTTTGATGACAAATTTCTTTGGAATGTAAAAATTTCCCAGAACATAGATTGGTAGAAGACTTATGTATAATCTATCATTAGTGATTGATATAGGTGATTTAGATGCTTATCATACCGGGAAGGAAGGCATTTTCAGCATTCAAATACAAGGCAATGTTTTTAGCATAGCAAAAGCAAAAGTTAGTTCTTTGTGAGCAGGGGTCATTGGTCTGTTTTCTTGAGAGGAAGTAAAACAGGTTTCTCAGGAAATGTAATATTTGCTCCTATAATCATAAAAGAAGAAATTCCTACAATAAGTTCCTTCACAAGGTGAAATTAGCATATTTTAGGATAAGGGGACAAGTCCCTCCAGATACCAGTCAACAAGGTGCCTTGGGGGTCGGTGCTCAAGTAAAAATAATTTAGAAGGGTGGATATCAGTCACCATCTGATGACAAGGACCTCACAAACTTGCCTTACCTCACAATGAGTTTTCTCAACTTTAGTGAGTTCAGAAATGGCTTCCAACATACGTCCTTTCCTACGTGGTTCCCTTTATCTTCAAACACAGAAGCAGGACAAATGGTTTTTAGTCAGTTAGCCATGTGAGAGGTGTGTCTGTGTGTGTGTGTGTGTGTTTAAAGACAAAAGGGATCATGTGGGAAGTACCAATAATTATCAGTCTAGGACACTTTGGAAATTTGGAAAGAAATCCTGCCGGTCCATATAACTAGTAAATGGTAAAGTCAGAGCAAAATGCTAGGCCTTCCCTCTCTGGATATTGTTTCTTTTTTTTTTTTAATGTTTATTTTATTTTTGTGTGAGACAGAGACAGAGCCCAAGTGGGGGTGAGGGTGAGCTGAGAGAGAGAGGGAGACATACTATTCAAAGCAGGCTCCAGGCTTTGAGCTGTGAGCTGTCAGAACAGAGCCCAACATGGGGCTTGAACTCATTAACTGCGAGATCATGACCTGAGCCGAAGTTGGACACCCAACTGACTGAGCCACCCAGGCATCCCTCTGGCGATTGTTTCTGACCCACCTAAATTAATTGCAATTTGTTGCAGGCTTATCAGGGTCCCTTTCAATTTAACAGACAATAAAGTTTTTATAAAACAAAAATATATTATGTGCTCTTCACATGGCTAAATGAATCAAAAACATTCATCCTACTTCTATGCTTAATAAACAGGCATTATTTCACCATTAAATTTCATCTAAATTTTAGTTAATTATTAAGCAAACTGGTCATCTCTTGAATGTTAATTAAATATCTGTAAGTACTTATCAATGAGAAAATGAAATACATATACAAATAACCTTTACCGCAAATTACACTTATTTGAGAATCCTTTATAAGTAACTAAGAATGGTGTAATTTATGATCAACTTGTCCTCTGCCTAAGACTTTAATAATATATGTATAAATTACATATCTGTAAAAAGCATTGCTTATTTATTGCTTTAACATTCCATTGCCTTTAGTATAACAATTTTATTAATTGTTTTTTGATAACCTAAACTATAAATCATTGTTTATAACATTTATGCATTGATTAAACACCAAGGAAATTAATTTTATGGTAGGCAGAATTCTACATTGGTCTCTAATATTCATGCCTGCTGGTGATAAGCACTGTATAATCACCCTAACACACTTGAGTGCAGGCCTAAACTATGAAATTATATCCATGATAATTCCTATATTAGGCTATGTTAGATGAAATAGTTGATTCTGAAAGAGAGAGAGAGAGAGAAGGAGAGAGACAGAGAGAGAGAGAGAGAGAGAGAGAGAGAGAGAGAGAGAGAGAGAAAGAGTAAATGGTGAGACTAGACTAATCAGATGAAACTTTAGAGATTAGAAGTATGAGAGGCACCGGGGTGATTCAGTAGGTTAAGCATCCAACTTTGGCTCAGGTCACTGTCATAGAGTTGGTGATTTCAAACCTTGCGTCAGACGCTGTGCTGACAGCTCAGAGCCTGGAGCCTGCTTCAGATTCTGTGTTTCCCTCTTTCTCTTCTCCTTCCCTGCTTATGCTCTGTCTCTCTTTTCTCTCTCAAAAATAAATAAATATTAAAAAATTTTTAAGAAAGAAGTGTGAGAGGACTTGATATGAAGGAAAATGAGTGATAGTATCTATAGTTGGCTTTGAAGATAAAGGAAACCATGTGGGAAGGAATGAAAATAGAATACAGAGTCTAAAAATGGGTTCTACAGACACTTCTCCAAAGAGGACATCCAGATGGCCTACAGGCACATGAAACGATGCTCAACATCACTCATCATCAGGGAAACACAAATCAAAACCACACTGAGATACCACCTCACACCAGTCAGAGTGGCTAAAATGAACAAATCAAGAGATTATAGATGCTGGCGAAGGTGTGGAGAGACAGGCACCCTCCTACACTGTTGGTGGGAATGTAAACTGGTGCAGCCGCTCTGGAAAACAGTGTGGAGGTTCCTCAAAAAATTATCCATCGAACACTCTTATGACCCAGCAATAACACTGCTAGGGATTTACCCAAGGGATACAGAAATGCTGATGCATAGGAGCACATGTACCCCAATGTTCATAGCAGCAATGTCAACAATAGCCAAAACATGGAAAAAGTCTAAATGTCCATCAACTGATGAGTGGATCAAGAGAGTGGTATATATACACAATGGAGTACTACATGGCAA
>NC_043704.1:34347999-34438155 GCF_006229205.1 Suricata suricatta | reverse complement strand
GAAGTAAAAGGGGGAGGGGAGAAAAGGGGTGGTGGTGATGGAGGAGGGCACTTATGGGGAAGAGCACTGGGTGTTGTATGGAAACCAATTTGACAATAAACTATTAAAAAAAACTGCAAAAAAATAAAAATAAAAAAATAAAAATGGGTTCTAATGGGACCAAGGAAACAAGGACTTCAGTTCCATAAGCAAATATTGGGTGAGAGAAAGGTTCCAACTGGATAGCCTGGTGTGCAATTAAATCCTGTACCTGTTTTCTAGTGACTGTCAAGACACCATAGTACCTGTTTCTTAGAAGTATCAATTTAAGTGCTTCAAAATAATGTGCCTTTTGTTTTGGGTTAAAATCACTTCCTTTTTTGTTTTTACTATATTTTATTATCTTTATATGTTTTTAATAGAATGCTAGTCTGAGAGAGCCTAACCTAAATATCATACTTTAAAATTCTTCAATGGAATATTTAATAACAATTGGATAAAGTCTGCTGTCACATTAAAGTAGATTTATTTTTATCTCATTGCATACTAGGTTTGTTAATTTGAACATGTTTGCTTAAGCATAAGTCCTATGTTTCAGTTTTTATCCTTACGAAATAACGATAATAGTAGTATCTATTAACTAGACTTAAGTGTAATGACTTTAGATGGATAGGTAGATGAATAGATGATGATGATAGTTCAATAGATGATAGATAGATAGATAGATGATAGATACACTAATAAGCCATTTATCAAAAACTAAGCATTTAATACAAGTTTGTGATTATTAATAATACCATTGTGACTATGTGGTTTGATCTTCACTAACTGCAATTAGAGAAATCATATCGGTAGTTATGACAATTAAAAGTAAGCAAAATATCCCCAAACTTTTCTTTCAGTTCATTTACAAATTCAAAATTTATGAAAATGATCACTTCTCATCATTAATAAATGGCTTTTATATTGGCATTCTATCAGTCAGAACAAGGAATTTCAAATACACAAGCTTAGATGACTCTTTTTTGGTTGTATTTGGCATTAACCCTCTAACTTGCGAGGATCCAACACTTTTTTTAAATCTTGATTTATGCCTTAGAGAGCAAAGTATAAGCCGAGGATAACTCATTGGCCTGACAAAAACTACTGCAAAAAGAGAAAAAAGTCAATGGGACTTGGTGGTAGTTTATCACTCACAGTGACTGGGTTTATCTCTGGGCCAAAATCAATAATGTTGGGGAACAAAAACCTAGATGGAGGAATGTGCTGAATGTCTTACTAGTTAATATGTCTATTTGCTTATTTTAAACTTCCCTTTTTTTAATCCAATGCACTATTTTTGAGGAAACACTAATATATTAATTTATGAAAAATGCAGTTTACCTTTGAATGATGGCATAACTAAAAATAAAGTCAATTTCCTATCAAGCCTCCCTTATACCTGGTCACACTTGGATCAGTAACATTGACAAGATATTTAATTATATAAAATAATGTTTAATCTCAAAATTATAGCTATGTTTTACATTTTTCATGATATATTTCAATTCGATTTTAATAAAATTTCATTAATCTATTTTTTCTGATGATACTTTTTCAAAATAATAAGGATAAAGATTGTTACTGCTTATGTAATCTTGGAACCTTTAAGAAGGTCATCTTGTTTCTGCCTTCCAGATAAGACCTCACATTCTTTTTTGATGTTTTTAATATGTACATATATAAGAAAAGGAGCACCAGTAGTCATTAACCAACCTTAATGTGCTGAGGAATTTATATATGACCTGAAATATTTTCTTCCTTTAATTATCCTACAGATTTAGAGCTGGTTAGGATTGGTATGGAAGAATTGAGCTCTCAAGTAACTTACATTCAGTTTTTATATTAGTAAACAGGTGACGATAATAAAATATTGAACCCTTCATAAATGCTACATTCTGGTCCCACTATTTTACATATAGTCTATTACTTAAAACATACAAGACCCATATGAGTAGGAAGCTACTGTTACTTTACAAGAGAAGAAATTGGTGAGCTAAGCTCAGACCTGTGCCTTACCTCTTATTTTCAGACCATTCCAGATGTATGCCATGTGTCTTGGATAGGCAGCTGACAAAGGTCCTGTTTAACTTCTTTAACAAAATAATCATAATCATAATTGCAATCATTATAATAAACATAAAGTAAAAGACTGACTGTAGTTATTTTAATAATTGGATTATAACCTTTGTTAAGAACTGTGATGGGTAAGATATTTCACCCTACTTGCAAACTAACAGCTTAGCCTTCCACAGTTCTATAGAAGCTGGTAGAAGAAACAAGACTTTGGGGTCAAAGACGAAGGAAACTTTGTTACTGACACTGGCAGTGGTAGCCAGAGTAGCAGAATTTTGGAGACTATTATTCAAGTCTCAATTTGTATAAGGCAAGAGCAAGAAAGCCTGGTGACACACACACGGTGCCTTATCGAAGAGGAACTCTGGGTTTAAGAAATCTCAGTATCTTATGATGGGTACCAAAAAAATCTACCCTTTGGCTTGGAAGGATAAAACACCTTTATTTTTAAAGGCTGTTTGCTATAGAAATACCCTTGAAAAGTTAGTCTAATGCAATCAATGATTGTGTTTACATGATTATATAAAAATGTGAAATTCATGGGAAATTGTTTCCCAATAATCCCTTTCTAGTTCTCAAACATGAGCCGATTTTAGACTCAGAGCTCACTTGTTTCTAGGAGAAAGCCTCCTGTAACACTATGGTGAATACATACCAATATGATTCGCAGAGTCCTTTCCAAAGGGACTTAGAACTATTTATTGAAATTAGCTAATGATGATAAGGGACACTTCTAGGATGTAAACATTTCTAGCACAATGAAGTTTACACTAAAATCCAAAGAATTTTGGTCCAGCAGTTAATGTAAGGCCATTCGAGGCCAAGTGATAAATAGAATCCTGGCCCTTACGTGATTCCCCGTGGGTTCACAGATTCTGCAGGCGTCATCAGTGGTCTCTACTCTGACTGTGAGGGCATAATTTGAACTAATATACTTGGCATGTGGAGGGAGCTCTACGCTGGTCTGTATTATAAGAGTTATCATAGTATAAAAGGACAACAGGAAATCTGAACATATCACCCACTGCCATCAGTTAAAATTTTTAAAAAGCAGTATTGCATACCCGATGGGATTGGGAAGGTTAGTGCCACCTGCAAAAACCAGTTGGATGCTAGAGAATTATGGTAGACTACCATAAATTATGTGTATTGTTGCCCCAATTGCAACTGATGTGCCAAATGTGGTCTCTTTGCTAGAGCAGATTATTAAGGCCGTTGATTAACTTTCACTTTGACATTAATTTAGTAAATATATTCTTTTCCATTCCACTTTAAACAGTGGATCAGAAATAATTTTTGTTCACCGAGGATGTATGATGATATTAATTTACAGTTTTGCCTAGGAAGATGTTAACCGTCCTTTCTTGTGTTCTAATGTAATCCAGAGATCTGGACTCTTGGCTCTCCCATAAAAGATCACACTGATTCATTATTCCAACAATATTATGATACCCTGATGATTAGACAGACACACACACAGGCTTGGTAGATCTCTTCAAATTCTGGAAAAAGCACATTTCCAAACCCAGCAATATTGTTGTCAACCAAAGTTGTCAATTTTGTCTCCATTAAGAGGTAACTTTGAAATAAATGTGTATTTTTTAAATTGTTTTATGTTTTTTTATTTATTTTTGAGAGACAGAGAGAGATTGTGTGAGCAGGGGAGGCTCAGAGAGAGAGGGAGACACAGAATCTGAAGCAGGCTTCAGGCTCTGAGCTGTCAGCACAGAGCCTGATGCGGGGCTTGAACCCACAAACGGTGAGATCATGACTTGAGCCAAAGCTGGACGCTTAACCGACTGAGCCACCCAGGTGCCCCTAAATGTGTATTTTTTATGTTTATTTATTTGAGAGAGAGAGAGAGAGAGAGAGAGAGAGAATATAAGTGGGAGAAGGACAGAGAGAAGAGAGACAGATAACAAGTGGAGGAGAAGCAGAGAGAGAGGAGAGACAGATACAAGTGGGAGAGTGGCAGAGAGAGAGGGAAACACAGAATATGAAAGAGCTCCAGTCTCCAAGCTGTTCAGCACAAGGCTCGATGTAGGGCTCTAACCCATGAAGCACAAGATCATGACCTGAGTGGAAGGTGGATGCTTAACCCACTGAACTACCCAGGCACCCCTATTTTTTGAAAGATTCAAAAGAAGTTGTCAACTATATCAGCATAAAGTTCATTATAACATTTGCTTACTTATTACTCTTTTAATATCTACATGAGCAATAATGTTTTCTCTTTCATTCTTGATATTGGCAATTCATATCTTGTCTGTTTTTTGCATGATCATTTTGGCTAAAGTTTTATCAATTTTATTGATGTCTTAAAAAAATAGATTTGGAGTTATTGAATTTCTCTACTGTTTTTTATTTCTTTTGCTTTCTTTGTGTGTAATTGATCTTCTTTTTTTTAAGATGATTGAGGTGGGGTGCCTGAGTGGTTCAGTTGGCTAAGCATCTGACTTAGCTCAGGTCAGGATCTCACGGTTGGCAGGTTTGAACCCTGCATGGGACTCCGTGCTGACAGCTCAGACCCTGGAGTCTGCTTCAGATTCTGCGCCTCCTCCTTGCTCTCTGCCCCTCCCCCACGCATGCTCTTATAACTTCATAACCTCATAACAGTATATTTTTATTTTTCTCATCAGGCCATTTTGTAATGCTTGTCACATATATTATTTCCAAATAGATTATAACCTCAATTACATTGTCATTATTTTGTCCGTCAATTTCAGTTTAAGGAAATATTATTTAAAGAAATTTTACACCAAGAATATAATTATTTGGGGCACCTGGGTGGCTCATTGGTTGAGCGTCCAACTTCGGCTCGGGTCATGATCTCACAGTTCATGGATTTGAGCCCCATGTCGGGCTCTGTGCCGACAGCAGCTCAGAGCCTGGAGCCTGTCTTCAGATTCTGTATCTCCCTCTCTCTGACCCTCCACTGCTCGCGCTGTGTCTCTTTGTCTCTCAAAAATAAGTAAAAAACATTTAAAAATTAAAGAAAAAAGAATATAATTATTTTATATTTGCTTATATAATTACCATTATCAGTGACCTTTATTCCATTGAGTGAAACCAGGTTTCAGTGTGATACTATTTTTCTTTTCCTTAATAACTTGCACTAAAATTGTGCTGCTGGACTGCTAGTGACCAATTATTCCAACTTTTATATGTTTGTAAAAGTTATTTTTCCTTCATCTTTGAAAGATATTTTTGCTAGGTAGAGATTTCTGGGCTGACAATTTTTCCTATGTCTTTCAGTACTTTAAATATATTGCTCTGTGGTCTTCTAGTCTTTTATTCTGTCCAGAATCCTGTTGTCATTCTCCATGTAATGCTCTTTTGTCACTGGTTGTTCTTAAAGTTTTTTCTTTACTGCTAGTTTTAAGTAATTTGGTTATGATGCATAGCTTTCTTTATGTTGTTGTTGTTGTTGTTTGCTTGGAATCCACTGGATTTCTTGGAAGTGTGGGTTATGTTCATCAAATACGAAACATTCTTAGCTATTTTTTTTCTTCCTCAAACTTTTCTTTCATTAGGGAATCTCATTATACTATGTTTGGCCAATTGAACTGACCCAGAACTCAAAAGGAAATTGTTGAGGTATAATTGTCATACTATAAACTGGTGTTTTTTTAAGTGCATAATCAAAGATGTGGTGGATTTACAGAAATGTGAAACCATTACCGCAATCCACAGTTAGAAAATTTCTCTCACACCCACAAGACCTCTTATGCACATCTTGAGGTCCTTCCATCCTACCTCTCTTCTCAGGTATCAACAGTTAACGTTTTATCTGTATAGATTCTCTTTTGTGTCCGTTTCATATAAATGACATCGTGAAGTATATGGACATTTTTTTATGTTTGTCTTTTTCACTTAACATGTTTTTGAGGTTATTACATGTTATGGCATATATTAGTACTTTCTTCTTTTTTAGTGCCGAATAATACTTTATTGTACAAATATATCATATTTTGTTTATCCATTTATAAATTTATAAACGTCAGGTTGTTTCCACATTTTGCCAACTATAAATAATTCTGCTACAGACATTCGCATACAACTATTTAGGTGGATATGTTTTCTTTTTTTTCTTTGAAAATATCTACATGTGAAGTGGCTGCAATATGTTACATATCTAACAAAAATATATGAGGGTTCTAACGTGTCCACATTCACAGTGGCACTTGTTATTGCCTTTCATTTTATTATGGCCATTCTAATGGGTGCGATGTAACATTACATTCCAATTTTAATTTACATTTTCCTAATGACTAGTGTTGTTGATCATCATATGCTTTTTGAATATCTTAAATCTTTTTTACCGAAATAAGTCTTCTGATCCATAGATAGTCAATGTGGCTTCAATTACATAGGTTTTTTAGAAAATTTATCTTACTGATCTTTTATAGTGTCTATTGTACATGATTTCATGTATTTTGTTAAATTTATTCTTTGTAGTTTGGGTTTTTTTTCGATGTTTTCATTAATTAAATTGTATTTTTTCAATTTTATTTTCATAGTTTACTACTATTGTGGAAAACTACAATATAAATGTTGACTTTGTATCCTCTGATTTTTTAAAAAATTTAAATCCAAGTTAGTTAACATATAATATAATTGTTTCAGGAGAATTTAGTGATTCATCACTTATGTGTAAAACCCAGTAGTCATCCCAACAAGTCAACAAGTCCCCTCTTTAATGCACATCCCCCTTTCTGCCCATCCTCCTACCCAATTCCCCTCTAGCAACCTTCAATTTATTGTTTTTTAATTCTAGTCATTGAACATTGTGTATATTTCTATTTATATGTTGCTGGATTTGATTTGCAGGTATTTTGTTGATAATTTGACACCTGTATTTATGAGAGTTTGGTATTTTAATTCCTTTGAGATTTCTTTTTCTGGCATTGGTATCAGGGTGATACTTTCGTCAGAGAATGAGTTTCTGTTCATTTTTTTTTGATAGACTTTTTGCTGATAATTTTCATCATTAGAAATTTGATTTCAGTCATTTTTATATCCTCTATGTTTCTACACAACATTTTCAAGTGTTCCTACATCTTTCTTCACCATATGGAATGAATAATTCTTTTAGTGTTCTTGCCTACTAATTCTATTCTCTAATTCCTTTCGGTGTTTGTTTGCATCGATTAAATTTTTTCTCCTCATGGGTCATATTTTTTTGCTTCTTTCCATGCCTTGTAATTTTTTTATTGTTGGATGGCATGTATCATGAATTTTCCCTTGTCAGTAATGAATAATTTTGTAATATTTTAAATATTTTCAGTCTTAACTGGGGCATGTAAGTTATTCGGAAGTAATATAATTCTCTGAAGCTTGCAAGTACATTGTTAGGCAGCCTTGTTCAGGGCCAAATTTTTCCAGCTACTGAGGCAAAATCTTTCTGAATACCTGATTCTCTATAAATTATGAGGGTTTTCCCCTTTTTAATAGTAGAATCACAGACTATTTCTAGCTCTTTCTAGTGAAAGTTGGATTGTGCTCTCTTCTTTCCTGGGTGTCTTTCCCTGACCTCACATAATTTCCTCAGCTTAAGGACATGGCCATGTTCTATCCAGGTTTCTCTATCTTTTTCTGACAGGTGACTCTCAGCTGACAGAGAAAAGGGGCAGTGATCGTTCTCCCATGGGTTGTTTTCCCCTCTGGCAGGTGACTATCTTTACTGTCTAATGTCTTAAGTCAGTGTACTGTTACTTATATTTGTTTAATCATTGGTTAGTTCAAGAAGGAGGATAAATCTGTTCCCTTCCACACATTTTGAAATTTAACAATCTCTCATTACTCATGTTCTTAACCAACATCATAGAAAAACACTAAAGAATTTTTTCCTTAAAAATATGGATGATGCTTAGAATTATTCCAGTATATTTACAAATGGAAATGCATAAGGGATTATTGGTGACACACTCAAGACTCCAAATGTTGTTGGTGACAGAGATGAGACACTAGCCTGTCACTTATACTAATTCAGAATTCTTTGCACTATTGATGGAGCTTCCAGAATCAAATGGAAGTCAATAAACATGACTTTATAATAATATAGTTTTAAGTATAACTTGGGCTAAGTTAAATGCATTTATGGGAAGTTAATGTGAAAAATTCATGAAGGTTTTTATATTTTAAAAACACATAAAGTTTACCAATTATCATAATATCAAATAAATTTTTAAAAAACACTGGAATTTTTGATTTAATAAATATGCTTTGGAAAAATATTTAGAAAATTAGATATTTTTTTCTTTCTGGATTAGTAGTATTAATGTCAAAATGTTAGAGAGGTGAAAACAAAGGAAGTAAAATGAAGTATTTGTTTTACAATCTCCTAAGTCAACCCTCTGAAGTATCCAAATGCAAAAGGACAGCAGAAATAATAACCATGATTTTAATTAACAATCATCTCAAATTATGATGATATATTCATTGCCTAACCAAATACATATATTATAAATCTCAGTCATCTTACTCTCACATTAGCCTCTTAGCTTTCAGGACACTAGTAAAGAATTTATCTCATAATTTATTTCAGTGATTATAATAATTGATCATTAGCTTACAGTAAATTTATTAGAAGAATCAGATATATTATTTGTAGCTGTTAATAATCCTAAGTGTCTTCATCATAATCAATATCAATAGACCAAGAAACAAATTATACTGTGAAGATAAGTAAGTGGCTTTCATAAGATCTGGAAGCCATGTTACTGTAACAACAATTTGTATAATTAAAATATACAGTGCCCTGTGATTGAGATTAAAATGGCATCAAAGGGCAAATCAAGCTAAACTCAGTATCTTTGTTTGCTTATACACAGCTGCACAGGACTACCCACATTATCAGACCTACTTATTATGTTTTCCTGAGGTTCAGTTTCATCAAGATATCTTGCTCACTAGGACTTCTTATTCATATTAGAAAAATAATATATGTATATACATATATATACACATTTAATGATTTTTTAGTAGATCCATTAAGAAGTTTAACTAAAAAGGGTAAACTTAAGGAATAAATTTCCCAAATCCATGAGCAAGTAATCATGATCATAAGAATTAAATGAAGATAGAATCTCTCTTTTTAAAATTTATAAAAATATTTTATTTATTTTTGAGAGAGAGCATATGAGCAGGATAGGGGCGGGGATGGTTGCAGAGGATCCAAAAACAGGCTCTGCCCTGACAACAGCAAGCCTGACGTGGGGTTTAAACCCATGAACCACAAGATCATGACCTGAGCGGAGGTCAGACACTCAACCAACTGAGCCACCCAGGTGTCCTGAAAGTAGAATCTTTCTAAGCTGGAATCTCATTTAAATTTTTTTCAAAATTGTTAAGCTTTAAAATACCAGGATTGGCTTGGTTAAAATAATGTGTTATTACCAGAAAAATAATGTAACTACTGTATATACAGTGCTATGAAGAGACACCTTCAATTATCTGTAAATGACTGAGACACTATTTAAAGAACTTGTTAGCTAGAGATAAAAGACTCACTTTTTAAAAAAATAACCAAAGTTTGTGCCTCTTAATTCCCTTCACCAATTTTACCTATTCACTTACCCCACTCCCAGCGGACAACCACCAGTTCGTTCTCTTTATTTATAAATTTACTTCTGTTTGTTTTATTTCTTTTTTAAATTCTACCTAAAAGTAAAATCACATGGTGTATATTTTTCTCTGAGTTATTTCACTTAACGTTGTACCTTCTCAGTGTACCCATGTCGTTGCAAATGGCAAGATATTCTTCTTTTTATGTCAAAATAATATTTCAGTGTGTGTGTATGTGTTGTGTGTGTGTGTGTGTGTGTGTGTGTATACACACATCATATCTATCACATCTTTTTTATTCATTCATCTATCCATAGATACTTGGGCTGCTTCCATATCTTGGATATTATAAATAATGCTGCATAAACATAGGGGTACATACACCTTTTCAAATTAGCATTTTTGTTTTCCCTGAGTAAATATCCAATAGTGGAATTATTAGATTATGGGATACTTCTATTTTTAATTTTTTGAAATTGCAAAAAATTTCATACTGTTTTTCAAAGTGGCTACACTAATCTGCATTTAAGTTCCACCAAGAGTAATAAGGGTTTCCTTTTCTCTACATCCAACACTTATTTCTTGTCTTTTTTAGCCATTCTGATGTGATTTAATATCTCATTGTGGTTTTGTTACATTTTCCTGATGACTAGTGATATTGAGCATCTTCTCATGTGTCTGTTGGTGATCTATAGGTCTTCTTTTTAAAAATGTTTTAATGTGTATTTATTTTTTTAGAGAGATAGACAGAATGTGAGTGGGGGAGGGTCAGAGAGAGAGGGAGACACAGAATCTGAAGCAGGCTCCAGGCTCTGAGCTGTCAGCACAGAGCCTGATGTGGAGCTCAAACTCAGAAACTACTAAGTCATGACCTGAGCCAAAGTCAGATACTCAACTGACTGAGCCACCCAAGTTCCACAATCTATATGTCTTCTTTGAAAAAAATGTCTATTCAGTTTTTCTACTCATTTAATTAAATTATGATTATGATGATGATGACTCATGGTGTTGAGCTCTGTAAGTTCTTCATATATTTTGGATATTAACCTATTATTAGATATGTCTTCTGCAAGTATCTTATCTCAGTAGGTTGTCTTTTTGTTTTGTTGATTTTTTTCTTTTCTGTGCAGAAGTATTTTTTTTTAATTTTGGTGTGGTCCTAAATAGTTTATTTTTGCTTTTGTTCCTCTTGCCTGAGGAGACATATCCATAACTATTCTACTTAGGTTCATGTCCAATAGATTACTTCCTTTGCTTTACTATAGGAGTTTTATGTTTTTAGGTGTCACATTTTAGGTCTTTAATCCATTTTGGGTTTATTTGTGTGTGTGTGTGTGTGTGTGTGTGTGTGTAGTATAAAAAAATGGTCCAGTTAAGATATTCACTTCTCGATAACCTACAAATGAATTTTTTTTTCATGAAGAGCCCATCAAATATTCAAGGACAAGAGACAGACATCAGTCAGTCATTTTTCAACAAAACCAATTTATTTTCTATTCAAGAAGATGTTAATTTATAATCTCAGTTTACTAGAAGAAGGAGGTTATTTTTCAACGTTTTAAAAACTCTGAACAATAAAGGATCTTCTCTTACTGTCTTGGGAGGGAGAGAAAAATCAAACTTTTGACAAACTTTGTTTACAAGATATAGACATTGTTTTCCTAAGAGTGAGGTGAGTTGGCAGTCCTTTTTATACCTAAATGGCTTAGCAGAACATATATTACATCTTTTCCTTTCTCATTTTGGTTTCTAAGGGTTGTGTTACAGACAAAAACAGTTTCCTCAATGCCCATTAAAGTTATTATAAAGTAGTAATTATGTACAATCTATCATGACATTAAAGCAGGACAGAAATATTTTATAAATGTGTTATGTTTTCTATTGTGTCATATGAATTATCTCTTGTAGACCAACCAACTCAAGCTTTGTGGTGCAATGCTCTTCAATTGTGGTGAAAGTTTTCTTCTTGGCTGAACTTACATTTCCATGGTCATCTCATGGAAAATAGCCAAGAGTCTCACACACCTAAAATAGTAAGACTGCCCAAGTTTCTCCAGCACAGAAAAATAAATCTGTTTTTAGCAAATATTCATTTTACTTTTCAAGGTGTGTTCAGTACTTTATACTATTGTCTTTTTAACCATTGTAATAGCTCTGGGAACAAGGATCTTTTTTTGAAACATCGTATCACTTTAGAAAATGCTGCTGTTGTTCCAGAATAGCATCTTCTCTTTAATGTTAAGCAGTTGAGACCCTAGAAGAGTTGATACAGATGGCTTGTTAGCATCCAGATCTAATCAAGTTGTGGGCACATATCCTTTATATGACTTCGAATCAGGCACTAAGAAACTATAAGTGTCATCATCTAACTTTGTGAGCATTCAATTATTGGAATAATGCTGATAACTTACTACTCTCTTATGATACTTTAGGGCCTTTTTAAGTATGCAGGAAATGTTTTAGACTTACATATACATCAGTCCATGGTGAGCTACCTGTTTTGTTAAATATTTAAGGAAAGATATTTTCGTGAAAATATCCTGGCATATGGTATAGCTACTGAATCCATCACAATGCCACTTTTCATATTGTTTTATGAGCAGTGAAACAAGGCACATTATGACTGCAGGGAACAATAATTCTCCAGTGGTTCTGTTTTTTACTTAGTCTGCACACTAAATTATGAAGGCAGATTGTTTCTTGGTGTTTGCTGAAATTTATGGCATGTACATATTTTTCTGTAAATGTCTTTTCAAATGGAAGATGTTACAGAAAATTCAGGGGAGTTCTTGGGTTATGGGTGTGGAAAGGGTGATAAATAATGTATATAGAATTCTGACTGATGTTGTTTTAAACAGTTATAGAAAATGTTCTAACCTGAATTCAACAAATGTGCCAATGAAAGTAAATGTGATTGGCATAGGTGGAGCACAGACAGCTTGTATAGCATAAATTTAGAGCCTCTGAGATCTTCTCATACCTGACTAAATCCTCTCCATTCTGTGAACTCATTTCCAATATTTTTAATTGAGCACCAATTTTTTATTCCTCAAAAAGTTATGACACAATATGCAAAAATTCCCAGGAAAGGCAAATTTACTCTTAATTTCATATTACTTTGTAAATGTATGATGCCATATTCTAACCTATTGCTGGTGAAAGTTTACCTATCTTATAAAGTCTAACCCCTCATATGTATATCCCAAGTAGTGGTCAATGTCATAAAGGTTCACTGATCATACATTTTGCATTTAGATTATCAAGAGAAGTGATTAGGTATGAAATTTTCAGATGAAGGCAGGCACAAAGGAAAAAGTTTAGAGCTTCAATTTTACTCATTGATGATTTTTCCAGTGCCTTCCTCTTCACTCAAATGTACTCTCCAAGAATCAGTTTAACTCATAACTGTGCATAGAATCACTTTGGAGAAATTCCTGGTTTACCTACCTTCTATTAAGCAAATAATTTTTTTGTCCTTACTGCATTATACTTCCTTAATAACCTTGCTCCAAGTGGAAATAAACTAAGCTGTTAAAAAGTGGTCTATGGCAATGGATAGAAAACACATCTCTTGAATTTTAGAGAAAAATCAATAGTAGCGTAAGAAAAAAAGCAGACTTTAAGACAATATTTTTTTATGTAAATGATTAAAACTTGAGTATACACTAAAACTTATGTATTAGAAAACCACAATATATATACCAGCCTGTGTTGTTAATCTTGGAACAATAAATACAGACTACTGAAGGAAAATGACCTAATTAGAATCATTTGTTTGAAAAGAAAGTAATCACTGCGGGACCACATTTAGCAAACACAGAATTAAAAGCACAAAATAAAAATTAAACATCTATGGAAGCATGATTTAAGTTGTTTTATAGTATTAGCTGTTTTCTAGAACACTGACAGAAAACTGTGTTTCTGAGGTCTTGTTTATAGTGTGTAATTTTAAAAGAACTATTATGTCTTTAACTGAGGAAAGATTATATTTTATATTTAGATTCAATTAATAGAAAAATGTTATTAGTCGAACTTCGCAAAAAAAAAAGATTCATCAAAAACTATTCATATCTACGGATATTATCTAATCTATGAACTTTGCCTTGCAATGAAGATATGAAGATATGTGAGAAGCTTTGTTGTGCCCAGATTGCATACACAGTAGGTTGAATGAAATAGAACTCACATTTCATATTTCTAAGCTCCTTGATTAGAACTTCTCTTGATGTACACAATAGACTGATTTCTAAGATAACTATAATAGACATTGTTAATGTTAAATGATGCATTAATCTCTTGTGTTAAGCTAAAGTATAACTTTCTTTATAATGCTGAAAATAGGGATCCAAAGAAATAGCACAACAAACTACTATGGACTAGAAAAGTCACTTTATCCTTATCTCCTTTATTTCACAGTACTATGGGGAAATATTAAGGTAATCCAACGATTTTCTAGCTACATTTCTATAAACTCTCCTTTCCCTCAGGGAAAAAATAGGCTAAAACAATAAAATATTCCAAAGAAGCAATTGCTTAGATGACTGGGTTTGCATTCTCATTTTGTTATTATTTTCCACCGAGTGTGTTAGAAAAAATAAAATGGGATTTGTGGCAGGATTACTCTACAGGATTTTATAATATGGTTTTTAGATTCTGTTATTACGCCGCAAAAGCAGCTAGCTTTCTTGCCTAAAGATATAAAATATACTCAGAATTGGTGTCAGGCATTTTAACAGGTGCTTAACATAGTTAGACTATTAGATACTTAGTGAAATTCATGACAAAATTATTTCACATTTTAAAAAGAAATTTGATGGTTATTTAAATCAAAACAGCAAATGAATTGCTAATTTTAGGTATTTAGGCTAGGTCCATTTGTTAATATATTTGCATTTATGTTTAATGTTAATTGTTTGCTAAAATTGTTCTAATAAAAACAGTCATATGACCTTGTGTAAGAAGGAATCTGTGAATCGTATGTAGTGATCATTGGTTATGATGAAATCTATATAGTGATATTTTAATTCAGACTGAATCTGACAGGGTCAAATCTATGACTTATGCTTTTCAGAAAAAAGTAATTGTTCTTTTCAGAACAATTTCATTTTCAGAAAAGAATAATTGTTCAAATTTATTATGGAAGAGCCGGCAAATATTCTTCTTTTATTGAATATTAATGCATGTAAATGACTAATTTCTATTAAATATAGCATGGTTTGTTGTCATGATCTGTATTCTACAACCATGAGATCTCTATGATTCTACCTAGAGACTGTAAATATCTGAGATAGCCCTTTCATGAAAAATTTATATAATCTTGATTCCAACTTACAAGATTTAGCATTTAATTACCATGGGATTTATCATATTTTATAATTATGTTTTGAATTTAGTATTAATAGAAATGCCTGAAATATTGTCTTTCATTTAACTTTTACAGAGATCCAAACATGCTTACATTTAACATTTTTAAGTCAGATTTTTAATGTATCATTGACATACACAAAATTTACCTTTATGAGTACATAGTTCTATTAGTTTTGAAAAACGTATACCTTCATGGAACCAACTTGCATAGTGTTTCCATTATGGGAAAAAAAGTTCCCTTTTTTTTCCTTTTCTTATCAAGCACTCCCCTTTCTCCCAAACCTTGGCAACCAGTAATCTGCCTTTTCCAAAATGACATATCTAGGAAATCATTCTGAAAGTAGCCTTTTATAGGCTTCTTTCATTTAGCACGAATGCATTGGAGAATCATCTACATTATTCCTTTTGTTAATGATTTATTACTTCCTATTGTTGAATAGCTTGTCATTGTATAAATATACCATAGTTAGTAGGGCCATTAACTATTTGAAGGACATAGTGTTATTTCTAATTTTGGCAATTATGAATATAGCTGCTATAAGTAATTGTGTGCATGTTTTTGCATGAACATAAATTGTAATTTCTCTAGGGTAAATATCATACAGTATATTGTTAGGTCCTACAATAGGAAAATATTTAATTATGATTTTAAGCCACCAAACTGTTCTCCAAAGTGGCTGTACCATTCTGCATTTTTACTAGTATTTTATGAGAGTTCTAGTTACTACATATCATTATCTGCGCTCAAAATTTTTACTTTTTTGTTTCCTTTTGTAGTTGTCATCTTAATTGGTCATTTGTCATTCTTATAGGTACAGTGGAATTTCATTATAGTTTCCATTTGCATTTTCCTAATGACTAATTAATTATGTGTAGCATTTTTATCAAGGTCTTATTTACTTGCCATCATATCTCTGATAGAGTGTCTTAAAATATTTTGCCTATTTTAATTGAATTGTTTATTTTCCTACTCATTTTTATAGCTCTTCACAAATTCTGGATACAAGTCTTTGTCAGACATATATGTTTGCAATTTTCTTTCCTATGCTGTGGCTCATCTTTTCAGTCTTTAACATGTCTTTCAAAGTGCAGAAATATGTAATTTACATATTATTTATTTATTTATTTTGAGTGCAGATATCTAATTGTTCTAATACCATTATCTAAAAAGATTGTCCCTTCTCTAATGAAATTTGTTTTCATTTTTGATAAAAATCAGTTATGTTTAAGGTAAGGGCTGGCTTGCCAAATAGTCTCTCATTGCTCCTACTTAACCCTCACTCAACTTTCCATCTCCTGTGTGCCTATTATTCAGATGTAATCTCTTCCCCTACTCTTGCCTCTCCTTCAGTAGTTGGCTCTATTGCTTATTAAGTGGTACTGGAGTGTGTGTGTCGGGTGTGTGTGGGTGTGGGTGCACACGTACACATACATTCTGGACATGGAGGCATGTTCTCTCTTATCCTGGTTCAACATCAATCCTAAACTGTCTCTGTCTCTTCATCTTAAGATCACTTTTTTTATAACTCTGCCCATGAGGAAACAGTGCTTCCTATCTTTGCTGAATTTTATCAGACAGGGAGTTATCTACTTTTCCACCAACAGAAGCCCTTTAATGGTCTGGGCCCAAGATAGATTCATGTCTTTTCCTAAACTACAGTGAGCCTCTCTATGTTCAGCCCTGTGGAGACAGGATAAAGCTTCCCTCCCTTTCCTCACTTGCTTAGGGCAGAATTGTCTAGGAGGGCCTTTTTCCCTTCCTGGTAGTGGGATCACCCATTCTTCACGTCTTCCCCACCACTGGGAGCTTTAGCTCTTCTCCTACACTGTGACAAGTCTTTCTTGTGAGCAGCCAATGAGTTTGGTGGAGAAGAGAAGAAGCTAAATTATGAACTTCCTTATGTCTGTGGTTTTCTGTACTTTCAGATTAGACTACACTTAGACTTTAGCAATTTGTTCCATTTATCTGCTGATATGTCGCCCAGAATCCCTTTTTTACTCTGCCACATGTGTGCCCATGCTTGCATCTTGTCTCTCCTCATAAGGCTCCATTTATCCTTACATTTCAAGCTACTTTTTTTCTTGCTGTTAGGGTGGGAGCAATGCTCTTTCCAGTTTTAGGCATCTTGGATAGAAGTAGAGCTCCTCCTAGAGAGAAGCAGATCTTATAACCTTTTACATAAACATAGTTTGGACTTCCTCCCAGAGCTCTGGCTACTTTGAGAGTGCTGTTCCTGGACTAATTTACAACAAAACAGAGTAGGGCAGGAACTGCCTACACTTGTTTCTAGTGTTTCTTATGGCCAAATAAGAAGGGGAAATATATGCCTAGAGATGAAGTATCTTGTAGAGACTGGCTAAGGCTCTGGCCTTCAATCAAGCACCCTATGCCTAGCCCAAATATTTCCCTGTAAATGAAAGATTTAGAATCAATGCACTGGTTATGTGAATTTTTGACCCATCTGACCTTGATCTATCCTTTTTCATCTGGACATGATGGGTTTATTACATTAATTACAACGGCTGACAAAAACATATCAGATTCTTTTTTTATTTTAGGCACTAAAATACAATTATAGAGCACCATGTCAGAATTAAGCAATCAGTGAAATATTACTGGCTTTATTACAGTTTAAAAGTCAGACCTCATCTTGAATGAAAGAAACTACATTTTTCTGCATAGATTTATACTAATCTCTTCTTTATGTTAGAATAAAAGTTAAGATTGTATTACACCCATGAATTTAGAGCAAAGAGGGAACAGTCTTCTGTCAGAGAAAAAAATATTTCATAATTGCTGAAATAAAACTGAATCAGTGACCTTGATCACACATTAGATATTATAGAAATAATTTTTGGTAAAAGAGAAGTCTAATGACACATTTCATCAGAAGTAAGAAAATTAGAACATGAATAAAACAATGAGAAATAACAGTGTTCAGAGTTCAAAACATACTAATTTTATATAAGAAATTTCTAGATAAAAAGTTAAAGTTCAATGGACCAAACAGTAAATTAAGGCCACATGTAATATTAACTAACTTTTCTAAGCAAAAGAATCATGTGGATCTGAAATTCAAAAAGGCAAGCCACATACCCAACAGCTTTCCTTTATGGACAAATAAATGCATTTTATAAGGAGCCAAAAAAGAATCTGAAGTGGACTGGAGGCCGATAATCTTTCTGAAGGATGAAATCATACTGATTCCAGTATGTTACTGTCTGAAAGACATAAATATTATCCTATAAAATGTGTTCTACATTTTTTTATTTGTCTTCATGAAAACTCAAGACTAAACTTATGGCTAACTGGGAGCCATTTCTGAAGTAAGGCACGTTTGCAAGGCCTCCCACCATCAGATGGCGACCATTGTCCACACCCACTCAACCCCCACTCAATTTCTGCTTGAGCACCAACTCCCAAGGTGCCTGACTGACTGATATTAGGAGGGACTTGCCTTCTTATGCTAAAAATATATGAATTATACCTTATGAAAAAACTGATTACAGGAGTTTCTTCTTTTGTGATTATGGGAGCAAATATTACATTTCTCAAGAAACTTGTTTTTCTTCCCCTCGAGAAAACAGGCTATTGACCCCTGCTCACAAAAAAGTCTTGCCTTTGCTATGCTAAAAATATACATACATACATACATACATACATACATATGTAAAAACATACAAAACATTGCCTGTATTTGAATGCTAAAGATACCTTCTTTCCCCATGTGATAAGCATGTAGTCACCCACTTCAATCACTACTGATAAAGATTATGCATGAGTCTTCTACCAATCAATGTTCTGGGAAATTTTTACATACCAAAAATTTGTCATCAGAAATCATTTTCTAAGGCAATTGCCACTTCTGTTTTGTCCCCCATACATTTTCTCCATAAATTAAGCTAACGCTCTGGTCAGTGCAGAGATACCTGTCTGATGAGCAGAAAGAAGCAGAGACTCTTTCACTGTCTTTCACTGACACCATTCATCCTTCAGGGAGCCCTGGACCTGCTGGACCTGGACTCCAGCAATTTGGGATTTAATGGAAAGTATATCCACTTATATCCACTTATTTTCTGACCTCATTTATGGAAAATAAAAACAGTTTATATCATACAGCACTAGAAATATATTAATTATTAAGAATTAGAGATTCACACCATACCAATAAATAATAGGAATGATGTAGAGAATCTATTTTGTGGATAATATATTAGAAACTGAGGTCTCTAGAATGGAAAAAAGGTTTATATATATGTTCAGTCAAATGAAAGATGTACAATGGCTTTAAAATACCCAACTAGTTGTACTCTTTTTGAAAATATATTAATTAATAATAAGCTCTAGTCACCTGAGAAATTTCAGTCACCTAAGATACTGGAGAAACATTAGTAAGTGAGTCACTATTAAAATAATATAATAATAACAAAGTTGGAGTATAAAATTATGTCAGTTATCTATTATTACAAAATGAATTACCTCAAAATTTAATAACTTAAAACACACATTAATTGTTTTGCTTCTCCTATGGGTCAGAAACTTGGACACATTTTAAAGGGAGAATGCACCATCTATTTTGGACCTCTCATGGACTGCATTCATGATATTAGTTGGGCTATAGTCATTTCAATACTCACATGGACAGAACCTATTTCTGAGCTTATGTGGTTGCTGGCAGAATTCAGTTTCTCATGAAGTGTTAGACTGGAGATTTCACTTCCTTATTGCTTATTGGCAGGAGTTAACCTTCAGTTTTTTGCCATGTGGCTTTTCCAAGATGGCAGCTTGCTTCATCAAAGTGTGAAAGCTGACTTGGCATTAGGTAGGCCTGATAACTTGATGGAGGTCACAGTCTATAACCTATTCCCAAAAAATATATATTTTCTTCACCTTTGCTGTATTCTATTAGTAAGAAGGAAATCACTAAGGCCAGTCCTCACTTAAAGAGTAGGAGGAAAAAAAGGGCATTGATACCAAGAGTTGGAGATCATTAGAACCTACCACAAAAACTGATGCTAAGCTACAGTTTCACTAAAATATAATGTCTCTGTTGAATTGCTAGTATTGTTATAAAGCAAACAATGATCAAGTCAAAATAATTCTTTTTTTAAATGTTTATTTATTTGTGAGAGAGAGACAGAGCACAAGTTGGGGAGGGGCAGAATGAGAGGGAGACACAGAATCAGAAGCAGGTTCCAGGCTCTGAGCTGTCAGCACAGAGCCCAATGTGGGGCTCCAATTCAGGAGCTGTGAGATCATGACCTGAGCTGAAGCTGGAGGCTTGATCAACTGAACCATTCAGGAGCCCCCCAAAATAATTCTTAAATATGAAGGCGCATATTATAAAAAATAGCCATTTAATAATAGACATAATCTAAACTTCATGATTATTACTGTCGGCACTTGGGATATTGGAATATAAATTCATACAATATGTTTTATTTTGTATGAAGGAAAGGGAAATGGAGAGATGGTTAATTGCTATTTCCATTGATAATTTTTAGAGTGAGGTATTCATGGCTTTTTGTACTTTTACTAACTGATCTATAAAGTGTTTATACTAGTTTATCATTAGAACTAATCACGATGTAGTGTGAAAACTGAAGAGTGATATAGGCTTTTATAGCTCTTTCTTGTTAACATTTACTTCATAGACATTATCTCAAATCAGAATCAACTTAAGATATACTGATGACTGGTGTGGAGCTTGGAGAATGAAAAATTGTCTCACTTTCCAAAATTAGCCATTATCAAATATAAGTCTAGACACTAAATATTAAACCTTTTTATTTTCTATTAATCCACATTGCACATTACATCAAAGAGGGTAAACAGGGATAAAAATTTATAGGTAAATAGAATTAGCATCACAGTGTCTTAGTAATTAGGTTTGCAAGGATAATATTTTCAATATATGATTTTTTTTTAGTAATTCATTCCATGCTGATTAGAGTCTTCATTTTAAAATGAATATGAAGCAGGATTCTGATACAGTATTCCTTTGACAATAATTATTAAAACTTTAGCCTTTATTATTTGCATTTGTATTTTTCACACTATTTAATGAGAAGCTTGTAAAGCTGTAACATCTCATGCTTTTGTAATACAAACTTGGGTCGAGCTCATTCAAACTCCTGTGATCGACATACATTACCATTTGATGGTGATACATTTGATTTGATGGTGATTGATTAACAAATGCACAGCTGGTGTCATTTTAATTCTTTCAGAACAAAATCTCAATTATAAACGTAATGAAATAGTACGGACCTTTAGATAGTTTAAAATATTAAAAAAATAATCTCATTATACCTTTATTATATGAAATGGAGTTAAATTCATAATCTCCATCTAAAATAGAAGATACATATGCAAATATTAATAAAGTATACTTAAACTTCTTGCATATTATTACAGTTTCTCTCATACTGTTGGAGAACAGGATCTAAACACTTATAAAACTAAAGCATTATGTTTTATCCTAAATATGTGCATACCTAAGAAAATTTTATTTTCCTAAAACTGTAAATAATGTAATTGCCATCTTTTCTAGAAATACTGAGATGGATTTAAAAAGACATAGTTATTTTTTAGAGTATATTGGTTCACTTATTTTCTTTTCTTTAAGTTTTTATTTAAATTCCAGTTAGTTAACATACAGTGTAATGTTAATGTCAGGAGTATACAGTGATTCAACACTTGCATATAACACCTATTTTCAAGGAAATAACTGATTCAGTACACCCATTCTAAATGGCTCATCAATCCCAACTAAACTTCAGAAAAATATCTCTCCCATAGAAAAATAACAATACCCTATTAAAAAGAATTAGTAGAATTTATGTATTAATTTAATTATTTTAATCTATTAAGCCTTTCCAGGTTTATCTTTCTCTTAAAATGTAGAAATTATTAAAATACCAACTTAGCTCAAGTTGCAGATGACTTGATATTTTAGTCACCTAGTGCTTACACAATTCTCTGAAATACCTCAGGTTTACATAGCCATTAAAAACTAAAAAAAGAGCTTTATTTAGCATAATATGTCCTTAGTTTTTTCTAGGAATCATTAAAATGCACAGTATCCCCTGTTACTTATATTGATACATTGCCTTATTAAAACCTTAGCACATTTGACAATATGATAAGGAATCAACAGCAATCTGTCCCAGACATGTAAGCTCTGCATTTTTTAGAATATACCCAAGGCTGGTATGAGTTTGGCCACATGTTAGCCGTTTTCTGTCTTCTGAACCTCTTATAATTGTATACATGACCCATATCTAACAACTATTTGAGCATGTCACACGATCCTCCCTGGGAATCATTTGTCTTCAAGAATTCCCATCGTAGGAAGGTATCCTGATACTTCATCACCAACAGAAGCCTTACCTGTACTCAGTTCCTTTTTCTTTTCCATGAAAGATTCTCTTACTTGACTATTAACTTTTTGAGTATATGAACCAAAGACCTTTAAAATTCACAGTAATATGCATAGCACTCTGTGTGAGGACATTATAAAAGTTTTTATTAAAATAAAATGTTTTCCAAATTATTAATCAAGCTTTTTGAACAGAGTCAATTTACATCATCTTTATGCAACAGAAAGTGAATCAATTTTAAATAATTTCCCCCACAATATACCACAATACTACTGAGACAGAATTTATGAGTGAAAGACTTGTTAACTAAAAATTCAAACTTGAGTATTATTTTTTATCAACCAATAAAACCTGTATAAATATGTAGAATGAGCACCTTCCTAAAGTGGCAGACCAAATCTTTATTTTCTTACTAGAATGATAGAGAAAAGTATTGCATAACTGAACAAGGGTGATGCTTCCAATCTCAACAGAAGACTTAAAGGGAGAAAGGGTAGTTGAGTGGAGAGAGAGCCCTTGGGATTCTGTGGACCATATTCTTGCCATGTAAATGTAGACTAGCCTGAGACATGCACCAAATGTCCTTATAGATCACCTTTCTCCTCTCTCCCATGGGAGCTGGTTTACACTTACTGCTGTGTCATTAAAAATCAGGTGCAGTTACTTACCGTGTATCATAGTTAGCAAGCTTTAGAGCAATCTTTAAAAATCTCACAACTTCTAATACATTGCATCTTAATAGGCGAACAATATTTATTGGAAAATGGATATAATTAGTGGAAATATCCAATAGGAAATTCGAGGAGAAATATTATCACATTTATGATAAAAGATTCCTTTTTAGGTTTCAGTGTGTTAAAAAATGATTATTTCAAGATAAGAAAGAATGAAAATATGGGTGAAGTGTTTTATATTAGTATTTACATTAACAATGCAAAGACAGACTAAAATAATCAGAATAAAAAATATTTTTTTTCTGATCATTGCAAGAAAGGTATTTCACCCTTAGTCTTACTTGCTTATTAAATAGAAAAGCTAGTTTCTTTACTTTTCACATATCAAGTTGTTGATAAATGACATGTTTTACCTCCTATTTTCTATCCAAAGCAAAAAGATTCATTTATATTTTATAGTTAAGCCCATGTGAATGTGAGTTACAGATATAGCTGCTTTAATCAAATAATGCTTCAAGTTGCTTCATATTTTTCTTCCAAAAAATTCAAACTGTTTAACTGACAATTACTATATCATTATTTTCATTTTTCACATGACACTTTCTTTTTCCCCCCTTTTTAACATTACTTTACCTTGCAAATATGCTGACACAAAAATGCCTCATAGAATATAAATTAACAGATGGAGATGAAAGAACAGAACAGAAAGGTTAAATTATTTGTCCCAAATCACATAAGTAATCAGTGGAAAAGGCTGATAAATGCTCAGTTTTCCTCTTGTGTTTAGAAATGTTACTCTTAATTCATATAGTTAATGGTAAAGATATAGTTTGGCAATTTTTACCATACTGTAAGTCATTTATTTGTCTCTCTTTCTGAACTTTTCTTAATGAAATCATAAATTTTCTGACAAGATGTCCCACTGAAAGCAAAAATATTCATAGTGATAAGATAAGAAAGGAGCATAGGTTCAATCACCATCTTAAAACTTAGTTTGCAATGACGTGGCAAATTGACTCATATAAATGATGAGATAATTAAGGACAATACAAAAGGAAATATCCTACTCCAATACCTTATTGATCATCTACTTGTACTTGTAAAGATATTTGTCTTTATATGAGTCTCAAGGTCAACATGGAGATATCTCTTAAGCCTTGATATTTCATATTTCTCAAAGGATAAAAGTATAGGTAGTTCAAAACAGGGGGAGTGACTGGGATCAAGAGTTAATTCAAACTGTTATAAAACTAACATTTTTTAAAAGGCTATTGAATTGTCATCAATATCTATGTAAACCAGTTCTAAAATTTATCTTTCCTATTTAGCAGATAACCATCAGCTTTCAAAATTTTAGGGAGGAACCCTTAGTATTTCAAGCTTTTATTAAGTTTCACCTTCATTTTTGATAAAAGTAAGGCTGAAATTTGGACAAAAAGAAAACTTAATTTATATTTGGTTCTTCATTAACCAACATTGGCTAAGATTGATAAAATTTACCTTGTATGTCTGACACAGACAGATATAAATCTTCTCTGGAGATCATATATTATTTTCCTTAAGAATATTCTCTTGAATCATCTCTACTTTTGGTGACTTTGTGTAATCATAAGATTGAAATATATTCAGTCAGATTCTCTGAAGACCATAACAAATTAATTCCCATCAAGGAATACATGCAAAAACCAGTTGTCTACTTTAAAATATTGCTCCCAGGTGTGTTTCGATGTTTGACCTTGTCTCTCTGCCATTCTTTATTCACTTAATTTTTAAGATGTGTATTCCTTTGTACAATCCCTTCTGATTTTATGTACCTATTTTCATAAGAAATCTTCCATATAACGTAGTACCATATGACATCTAATATTCAGAAAAAAATTAAGAAGTAATTTTGCTTAATACATCCCAGTGTATTACATGCTGGCTAGCCCAATGTCTTGGAAATAATACCTTCAACAAATGTCTTCTTATTGGCTATTGACTCAAAACAGAACAGTTTACAATATTTTGCTTCTCAAGAATAATAAATGTGTTATGATTCTTGTCTTATTTCCCCTAAAAACTAAAAACATAGAAGTGTTCAACTATGTTTGGTTATAGTACAAACTGCATGAAAAAGGTAGCAATGTGTGCTAAATGAAAGCCAACACAGAAATCTAAAGTCATGGTGCTAGCACTCATTAACTATTTGCCTTTCTACAAGTTTCTTATGTTTTTGAGTCACACTTATTCCATTTTAAAGGAAGGATATTTACCTAAGTTATGTGTTACTGTGTGTGTGTGTGTGTGTGTGTGTGTGTGTGATAGAGAAAGAGAAAGAGAGAGAAAGACAATGAGAGAGAGTAGAGGGAGAGAAAGAAAGGGGTATTGAATGTGATAATGGATATGAAAACTGTTTTAAATAGTCTCAAATGACAATGGAAGCTACTGTAAAAAGTTTTCACTCTAGGGGTGCTGGGGTGGCTCAATCAGTTAAATGTCTGACTTTGGCTCAGGTCATGATCTCACGGTTCATGGGTTTGAGCCTCGCATCAGGCTCTGTGCTGACAGCTAGCTCAGAGCCTGGAGCCTGTCTTCAGATTCTGTGTCTCCTTCTCTCTCTGACCGCCCCTGCTTGTGCTGTCTGTCTCTCTCTCAAAAATGAATAAAACATTAAAAATTTTTTTAAGTTTTCACTCTGGATTACATGAGTTTACTGATCAAAATTGAACAAAAAAAAGCAAATACTGATATTTGTTATAAATTTAACCAAGGAGGCTATATTGATGTTATCTTTTATTCATAAAATAGAACATTTATACATGAAAGAGTCTTCAAACTTATTCACCCTTTTGTTATTGTTATTTTGGTATTATCAGGGTTAGTGTGAAAAATCCCACAGTGGTTTAGATTTTCATAATGTCCCAGAGAAATTTAAATGAGGAACTGGCTTTAGAAACTAGGTGCTCTGGTTTCCAATTTCTCTAATTTTCAACATGTTGCTACTCCTCGTGTTACATTTTTAAATACATAATTACGTTACGCTTAGCAATAAAAGCCTATTAAAAGCATCCTGGCCATTCCAATTTTTTTGTGAGTAGTACAGCATCAATCAATATCATGAATATTTGAATGAGGAATTTTTACTTCAAAATATTGTCCAGGTAGTTTATCAGATCATCATATGAAAGAATGAAAGATGCATTCTTTTTGATCATTTTTATTGGTCTCAAATACCATGTTCTACTCTAGCACAGTATAAACTGGTCTTAATATGTAACTTGAGACATAATATTTTTTAAAGTTTATGTATTTAAGTAATCTCTATATCCAATATGGGGCTTGAACTCATGACCCCAAGATCAAGAACCACATGTTCTTCTGACTGAGCCAGCCAGGCTCCCCTGGAGAATTAATTATTTAACCAGCAAACATCTTACAGACCATTAATTAGAAATTAAGTAGGACAGTCACAGCATGAAGAAAAAATTTGGTGAACAGAGAATCATGGAAGAGCTTTGAGGTCAATGGCAGATAAGGGAGTTTAATAAAATGGTATCTCACGTTGCTTCAGCATATTCCTATTCTAATAATAAAATAGCTAAAATGCATAGAGTGCTTTCTATAAGCTCTCTGCTCACTTTTTCTCTATATATGTAAATTTTATTCTTCACAACTACTGGCAAGTTTGGTTACTACTATAATTTGTATAGTACATATGAGAAAATTAAAGTACATCAAATTTAAGTAGTTTGGACAAGTTTGTGCAGTTCATATGTAATATATTGAGTTTTAAACTTTATTTTTGTGTTCTCAACCACTAAAAATTTATTTCTGTATACTATATTATATGTTAGACCAAAGTCTAAGATGGCACCAAATATTTCCATCTCTAATCTAAATATAGCCTGATAAAATCTTCTCTTGTTATATTTATGATGAATATCACTCTAATGATTAGGCTATTAATCAGTTGCATTTGAATCAATCAAAAGAGACTATCTAGTTTGTACTAACCTGATCAGGATAGTGTTTTATTTATTTTTTAAATTTATTTTTAAATTTTTTAATGTTTTATTTATTTTGGATACAGAGAGAGACAGAGTATGAGAGGGGGAGGGGCAGAGAGAGAAGGAGACACAGGACCGGAAGCAGGCTCCTGGCTTTGAGCTAGCTGTCAGCAAAAAGCCCAGCATGGGGCTCAAACCCAGGAACCGTGAGATCTGACCTGAGCCGAAGTCAGAAGCTTAACCGACTGAGCCACCCAGGTGCCCCCAGGATAGCGTTTTAAAGAGTAGACCCTGTCTGAAGTCAATTCTCTACTACGAATATTCTACACTGTTGGTTTTAAATGAAAGGGTCTATGTGCCGAAGACTTGAGAAAACCCTTCAGTAGTTTGGAAAAATCTTTGGTTGTTCACCAACAAGAAAATAGGACTTCAATCCTACAACTGCAAGGAACTATATGTTTCTGTTCATATGAATGGGTTTAGAAGAGAACTCCAAACCCCATTTGAAAATGAAAGCTGGGTGATACATTAACACATTACTGTGTCCTCAGCAAAGAATCTACCAATGCTGAAATCAAGACCCTTTGCTGAGGATACAGTTTACCAGTGCCTGCACTTCCGACCCACAGAAACTCTAGTATCGCAGATGGATATTTTTTTAAACCATTGAATTCATGGTAATTCATTTTTGGTAATAAAAAACTAACACAATATGCAAGTGTGATTGTGGAATAATCAAGAATAGCCTTATTTAGACTTTGTCTTTACTATGATGTGCTGCCCCTATATTTCAGTCCATTTAAAAAAATAAAGTCTCAAATATAAATGTTTGCTGGGTCCACTTAATTTAAGTAGCTCTCCAACAATGCCTGAGTAACCCCAATTAGAAAATTCAAAGAAAATAAGAGACCTATTGAACAGGAAAAGTAATTTATTATTCACTCTGTTTTCTTACAAATAGTTTTGTTCTATCGAAGTTGGACTCCTTTGTTTTTTCTTGACTGTGAAAGCCTGCATTAGTTTACTAGTGCTGCCAAAACAAAATGGCACAGATTGGGGTGCATATTTTTTTCACAATTCTGGAAGCTAGAAATTAAGATCAAGTGGTTGTCAGATGTAGTCTTCTTCAGAGTCCTCTCTTCCTTGACTTATAGGTAATTACCTTCTCGCTGAGTATTCACTTGGTTATCTATATTAGTCAAGGTTCCCCAAAGAAACAGATAACAAATTCAATAGAATATATATATATATATTTATTTATTTATAAAGAAAAATATATGTAAGAATATATATCACATGTATAATATATATAAATATTTTATTTTTATATATACTATGGTTTATATACTATAGTTCGTGCCTCCCAACCCTCAATTTCTAGGTTGAAATTCTAATGTCCAGTGTAATGGTATTAGGAGATGGAGCCTTTGGGATGTGCTCAGGTCATAAAGATGGAGCCCTCATGAACGGGATTTGTACTTTTATGAAAGGGAACACATAGAGCTCCACAGATCCTTCCTCCATACATGGACACAATGAGAAGTCTGTAACCCAGAAGACAGCTGTCATTTGACCATGCTGGCTCCCTGATTTTGGATTTCCAGTCAATACAACTGTGAGAAATAAATGTGTGTTATTTATAAGCTATCTGGTCGATGGTATTTTGTTGTAGTAGCCAAATGGACTAAGACAGAAAATTGATATCAAAAAGTAGGATGCTGCTGTAACATACATCTAAAAATGTGGAGGGAAATGTGGAACTGGGTAAAATGGGTAGAAGCTGGAAAAGTTTGTAGGTGAGAGGCTGGAAAAGTTTGGAGGTGCATGATAGAAAAACCTTATGTTGCCTTGAAAGGATTTTTAAAATGTTTTTATTTATTTATTTTGAGACAGAGAGAGAGAGAGAGAGAGAGAGAGAGAGAGAAAGCAAGGGAGGGGAGAAGAGAGAGAAGGGGAGAGACAATCCCAAGCAGACTCCATGCCCAGTGCAGAGTCCAATGTCAAGCTCAATTCCACAAACCCTGAGATCAGGATGTGAGCCAAAATCTAGGGCCAGACACTCAACCAACTGAGCTACCCAGGTGCCCCATCAACAAAGTGACTTTGAAAGAGAATTCTGGTGAGGACTCAGAAAGAAAAGAAGAATGTTCTTGGACATGGAAAAAAGATCATCCTTGTTTAAAAGAACTTTGCTGAACTATGTCTGTGTCCAAGGGTTTTATGGGAAATAGAATTTGTAAGCAATGAAATTAAGTATGTGGCTGAAGCTATTTCTTTTTCTAAAAATTAAGTTTGTTATTTATCTTGAGGGGGAGAGAGAGAGACGGAGAGAGAGAGAGAGAGAAGTAGAGGGACAGAATGAGAGGGAGAGAAGAAATATAAGCAGGCTCCATGCTGTCAGTATAGAACACGATGCAGGGTTCGAACTCGTGAACCATGAGATCATGACCTGAGCAGAAACCAAGAATCAGACTCTCAGTTGACTGAGCCACTTAGGCACCCCTGAAGCGGTAAATAGTATTGAAGGTGCAGCCTTCATTATCTTGAATTCAGGGATTTCGCAGTATGTGAAGACTTGGGTGTAGACTGAGAGAAAGAAGATAGTGTGTCAGGAGTCGGGACTATGGACATTTGAGCTACTTATTCATGTAACTTACTTATGTCTCCAGGGCCTTCCAGGGCATGAATATAGCACTCAATTGTGTAAATACCAGTTCCTTTAATGAGGCAGTGCTGTTGGACATGCCCAGATGTATGACTTGATCAGACAACACCCAGTTCGTAACAGACAGCTCAGGCCAAACAATAACTTGGTGACAAGGAAATTTGGGGTAGAGAAAAGGCTCTCTGAATGTGACTCCTCACAAAACTAGAAGTCAATACGAAGGAGAAAAGGTACTGTGTTGGTATTTAAATAGGAACAATCTGGTTCGTTGAAACTTAATGAAAGACATTAGTGTGACTTTTGTGTACATAATATTTGACACTGCATAATAGAAAACAAGTGCAAAGTTGAGAATCAATTGATCACACTAGGGCTTGACAACCAACAATTCTATTAGATTACGTCATATCTGATTGTGATTGGGCAGTTGAAGCTGTGCAAGATAGCAGAAATGTGTGTAGATTCTTTAGGATGTAGGTCTTACATTCTACAAACATCTAATCAATGCAGCTATCAGCAAAACTCATGCACTGGAGATAATCTAGAGCACATGAATGGTAATATAAACTGTTTTAAAATTCTGTTCTTCTAATTAGCCAAGTGCATTTGGGCAAGTGACTTTTCTGTGCCTCAATTTTATTGCATATAGAATGGGATTAAACAACACTTACTTTCCAGCAGATATTGTGATAATGAGATAATAGAAATATATATGATTATATATGAATAACATATGTGTTCAGATTATTCTTCCTTACTGACCCTAAATATTTGTGTGGTTTGATGTATTTTCACAGCATTATTGATTTCACGTTTAACTTAATGGTTGACATAATAATAAAATCATTGTGACACTGGGTGTTGTCTGTAAGTGATGAATCCCTTGATGCCACACCAGAAACTAATGTTACACTGTATGTTAACTAACTGAAATTTAAATAAAACAAGAAAAAATTAAAATTAAAAAAATTACTCCCTAAAATAGTTATTAAAAAATCATTGTGACAATAAATAACCAGTGGAAATCAAAGTTATCATTTTGCTTCAGAAAAATAAATAAAATTCCTATTAAAATAGAAGTAGTAGCCAGGATCAAGAAGATGTGGTATATATACACAATGGAGTACTACATGGCAATGAGAGGGAATGACATATGGCCATTTGTAGGAAAGTGGATGGACCTTGAGGGTGTCATGCTGAGCGAACATGCTTCTCTACACTGTTTCTTGTCTATATATAGATCAACTGGCAAGATGAGTAAAAGGGGGAGAAAAGAACAATAAAACTTGTAATTAACTTTGAAAAAAATAAAAATAAAATAAAATAAAATAGAAGTAGTAGAATGAAAGACTGTCACAGATTAGAGGGGACTAAGGAGACAAAAACCAAGTGTAGTGGGTGATCCTAGACTGGATCCTTGAAAGGAACACGAGAGGAGAAATGAGTAATATTCAAACAAGGTTCAGTTAATAATAGCGAGCCAGTGGGGCACTTGGGTGGCTCAGTCAGTGAAATGTCTGACTTCAAGGCAGATCTGGTCTTGTGGTCTGTAAGTTCAAGCTCCACATCAGGCTCTGTGCTGACAGAGTATTGTGTGTTTCCCTCTCTTTCTGTCCCTCACCCCCTCTCAAAATTAAATAAACATTCAAAAAAATTTTTAATTAAAAAAACAATAATAGTGACCCATTTAATTTCCTGGTTTTGAAAAATATGATTTTTATGTATATATGTATGTACATGTTACTATATATATATACAAATATGAATATATGTATATATGTGATATATATATTTAATAATAATGCTAATGAAAGCTAGGTATACAAGAAACTTCTGTACTTTTCCCAACTTTTCTCTAAGTGTAAATAGAATATTTTTTGAAGTATTAACAAAAAAGTGGCTTTTCAGGAAAGTCACTTTAACGTTTTTGAGGTTTTTGAAAAGGTATTTATTTTGAGAGAGAGAGAAAGAGAGAGAAAGTGCAGGGGAGAGACTCAGAAAGAGAGAGCTACAATCCCTAGCAGGCTCCACACTGTGGTTGCAGAGTGGGACACAGGGCTCAGACTCACAAACCACGAGATCGTGATCTGAGCTGAAGTCAGACACTTGATCAACTGAGCCACCCAGGCACCCCAGGAAAGTTATTTTAGAATTTAAACTATATCTGTTGGTTAAAACAACATAACTCAGGAAATTCCTAAACTTTTATTTGATTCTAAAATATTTTCATATATCAATATTTTAAAGATAATTTTATAGACAGATTTCTATCATGTGTTGGAAAAATGACTGGAGTGTTCCTGGTGTTACATAATTACTTTTGAATAATGTAGTACTCACACACATACACAATGTGTGGGAGAGTCAGTGGCTATGATGAATCGGTATGTATTTATTTGAGCTAAAGTATAAAATAAATAATATAGGGTCTTGTAAGGCCTTCGTGAATTCTGAGATTTATATCCCCTTACAAAGCATTACTGACAATTGGCACTTTTCTATTAAAAGTTATGTAATTTCTATGTTAACCAAATATGTCTTGCTAAAAGCTATGAGATATTTCAGATTTCTTCTTACGTAGAGTTGTTGAGCATTTTTCGGATCTCAGTATCTGTCTTCACTCAGCCTTCATCTTTCCATTTGTGTTTGTTTGCACTCGCATTCGGTGTGCATCCCTGTGCGAAGTTATGCTAAGGACTAGCTTGAGAAAATGCTGCAATCACCACGTTTGGGGCTGTGTCTCCCCCCAGAGGCCCACAGAGAGGAATATTTTTGAACATTGTTTCTAGTGATTTTTGTGTAGAATGAGAAGCACAGATAGACATAATGTTCGTAGGTTTTTACAGATTCATAATGTGATTAGTCATTGATAGAAGTGCACTCAGGTTATTTGGATCCTAAATAATATATCATTTGAAGGACTTTCTTAACGAAAAACAACAACACAAAGCAACAAAGTTTACTAGAGCTGTGGGTGTGACCTATGGATTTGCAAGGACCCGAAGCTTAATCCTTAGTAGTCTCAGGGTATATTCACCCATTATTTTTGATTTTGCATTTTTGGCAATTTTCTATTAATTTTAAGACAAAACTTTACAAAAATCAAAAGCGAGATGTATATAACTTGTTTACTTAACAGTTTGGGACAAACTATTTCTGAAAAGAATTTCTAGAGTCATAGTGCATTTGTATCAAATGTTTTTAAGTTGGCTACTCATTACACAATTCCAATTTCCCAATGCTATCGGCAGGAAAAAGTTTCTTTTCAATAACATCTCTATTCACTAATATCAATTAATGGTTACTTTGTTAAGGAAAAGCTTTCTTTGAAAGACTTTTGTGGGGCTATATTCTGCATTTAACAACAGTTGAATGAGGATTTTAGGTCAATAGTTTTTGCCATGTAGTGAATGCTGACTCACCTCTTGGCAAAACATAACCTGACATTTCTCTTTATTAGTTCTTTCACCACTCTTCCCTTACACCTGCCACGTACTTAGCAAAGAGGCCAGCCCATCAGTTCTGCGACTTTAGAAACTTTTGGGCAGTTTTGAAAGCAGCACTGGGAAAACAGCAAATCAGGTAGTACTTTCAATTTTGCACCAAGTAAATTGCTTTTTAGAGGGGGACCAGATAGTTCCTGGGATAGGTAATGGGATGCAGAGCTTCTAACCTCCAGGTCGGCCTTTGCACCTACCCTGGGTCGGTGGTGACAGAAAGCCATTAGCCTTTGATTGCTGTGTGCTGCCCTGTGTGAAATGAGTTGATGGCTCCCATTCAGTTTCTAGTGGACAAGTGCATGGATCACATTTGGCAGCCTTGTTGGTAGTTCCAGAAAAATAGAGATGGATTGAGTAGGCTGTGAGGTTAAAGTACTGACCTGCCAGATTAGGGGTGACTTTCTCTGGATGGGAACTTTGCTCTTTCCTGGCCCACACTCCATACCTACTCCATAGGAAGACTAATGAGTCACTTAAGTACTGGAGAGTTCAAGCCAGTACTTTCAATAGGCTCTAATTGTCCTTAATACCATAAAGTGAAAATGTGTTCTTATTTTTAAGAGAGCTTCTCTTGCTGCAGGAACACTTTAGGATTAACATACAAGCGTATAGGCATTAGTGCAGTCACTTAATAATCAAGGAATATAAACAATGGAATGAGAATAGCAAGTTTTATTATTGTTTTCAATTTTTGTTTTTTCTAGTCACTGTAATTGGAATTGTCCCTTTTCCTTAGGGAGAGGATTCACAATTTCAATCTGTTAGCCTGGCTCATGTTTTTTTCCCCCCACCTATAGTGCTTCCTCCTTTCCATGACTTTAGGATCTATTTCCTGACACACAGCCCCTAATTCAAGTCCTATTTTCATAATAAAGGCATCTCAGAATACTCCAATCCACCCAAATTTAATTCTCCCTTGACCACTATCTAAATCATATAATTGAATAATTCATCATAGTTTACCTGATCTTGTTTTCTTAACCATTATTTTCTATATTATGCTGACCATCTCTAATAGAAAATAAGTACATTGAAAGCAAGGATATTACTTTTTATTCATTCTGTATTTCCTAGATTATCAAGCTAAGTAGAACTCACAGGTCATTGGATAAAACTTTATACCATTCTCCTGGAGCATTTCTCTCTCACATATTCACAGAAGTATATAAGTATTGTGACTTTCACTGGTGTCACCCTTTGATTAAATAGATAGATGTAGTCATAAGCACTACCTTTAAGAATGTCAAAGGCCTTGGAGAGGATGGGCCTTGGAGAGTGAGTAGGAGATTGTACTCCTTTGTTTTTGTTACATGGAAATATAATACACTGGAACAAATCAGTAATCTCCTAAATATCAGTTGTTTCATCTCTAAAATGGAGATAAAATATAAGTAATACTTATCACACCAGATGCATATGAAAAATGTAAATTAAAACAAGGTGTGACAGTTTGCTTTATATCTAGTTATACAAATTTCAAGATTTTACTAAGTTAATTTTAAATAAGTATTAGATAAGTGTTTATTTATTTGATAATGCATGTACTGTGGTTGAATTATGTTCCTGAAAAGTTCATATGTTGAGGTTCTAATTCTAAGAACCTCAGAATGTGTCCTTGCTTGGAATTAGGGTTGCTGTAGTTGTAACTAGTTAAGTTTAAATGAGGCCATACTAGAGTAAGGTGGGCCTCAGATTTAACATAACTGATGTACTTATGAAAAGGGGAAATCTGAACACAGATGCACACTCTGGAAGAATGCCATGTGAAGATGAACACAGAGATTGGAAATGTTTTTCCAAACTGCAGATGATAAATATCACCAGCAAAGCACCAGAAGCTCTATGACACTCATGGTATGGATCCTTCCTCACATCTATCAGAAAGAATCAACCCTCGGCCATCTTGATTTTGGACTTTGAGCCTCCAGAACTGTGAAACCATAGTTTTCTGTTGTTTAAGCTGTCTAGATTGCCGTGCATTGTCATGGAAACCCTGGAAATTGCATACAGCATCTTATATAAAATGAGTTACTTATAGACAATAAACAGAATAGCTTCTAAGGAAAGGGAAAATTGCTTCAACATCTTTGTACTTCAAAGACTACTTTGACTGGGGTGTCTGGGTGGCTCAGTCAGTTAAGCCTCCAACTTCAGCTCAGGTCAGATCTCACGTTCGTGGGTTCGAGCCCCGTGTCAGGCTCTGTACTGACAGCTAGCTCAGAGCCTGAAGCCTGCTTCCGGTCCTGTGTCTCCTTCTCTCTCTGACCCTCCTCCTCTCATGCTCTGTCTCTTTCTGTATCAAAAATAAATAAGACATTTAAAAAATTTAAAAAAAAAGACCACTATGAAGACGATGAAAAGACAAACCATAAAATGTAGGAAGATATTTGCAAATCTCATGTCAGGTAAAGAACTTGTGTCTAGAATAAATAAAAGACACTTGCCACTCAATGAGTAAAGGACAAATAACCCTACCTAAAAATGGAAAGTTGATTTGAAAAGACATTTCTCCAATGGAAATATGCAAATAGCCAATAGTATATAAAAGGAGGCTCAAGATTATAATTTATCAAGGAAGTAAGAATAAAAGCTACAATGAAATATTACTTCATATCCACTAGAAGACCTAAAATGATGGGAAAAAAGAAAAACAGGTAATAGCAAGGTGAGGGTGTGCAGAAATCAGAAAACCCATACACTGTTGGTGGGAATAGAAAGTGGTGCAGCCATTTTGGTCAACAAGGTGGCAGTTTCCCAAATGATTAAATATAAAGTTGCAGTGTGACACAGAAATTACACTCCTAAGTATATACCAAGACAAATGAAAATATATGTCCAAATAAAAACTTGTGCATAAATGCTATCACAGTATTATTATTCATAATAGGCAAAAGGTAGAAACAACAAAAACCTCTATCAACTGATAATGGATAAAAAAAAATGTTGTACACCCATACAATGGAGTATTACTCTGACATAAAGAGGGCTGAGGAATTGGTACATGCTAGAACATTGATGAAACTCTAACACATTATGCTAAATGAAAGAGGCCAGTTACAAAAGGCAAATATGGCATTAATTCATTTAATGCAATATCCAGAACAGGTCAATCTTTAGAGGCAGAAAGTAGATTAGTGATTGCTTGGTCCTTGAAGAGTGGAGTATAATAGGGTGATAGCTAAAGGGTACATAAGATGTTTCCTTTTGAGGCGATGTAAATGTTCTAAAATTGACTGTGCTGATAGTATCGTTTACCTGTTCTGAAGAGATTTCAATCTAAAATGGAACTGAGGAGGGGGCAGCTGTGTGATTCAATCAGTAAGCATCCAACTGTTGATTTGGGCTCACGTCACGATCTCAATTTCATGAGTTTGAGCCCCACATCAGGCTCTGTGCTGACACTGTAGAGCCCGCTTGAAATTCTCCCTCTTCCTCTCCCTCTGTTCCATCCTTGCATAAGCTCTCTCTCTTTCAAAATAAATAAATAAACTTAAAAAACAAAATGGAACCAGAAGGATATAAAATGGAGAAGCACGTGCATGTGCCCTCAGGAAAAGGAAACTTGAGAGACTGGGAGACTGATTTTTCATAAATTCCTGATTTGCAGAAACTGAAACTTATCCCTTGACCACTGAACATGCACCAAGAGCCTCTCTCTGCTCTCAAACAAATGATCTTGTCGCTTGGCCACTAGCTGAACGCCCCCCATCACCACTTTTGCACTCCCTGCTCTTTGCAAGTCAATGGACTTGCTTATCGCTTGCCACAGTTGATACATCCCAAATTGCAGTATCTTTGCTACTTCTGAATATATTGAATTTCTGGTCATTTGAGTTATCTCAGTGTTCCTCTTTATTTAGGTTGGTCCTTGGAATATAATAATAACCATTGAACTTTACACTTAAAATCATAATAATAAAAAAGTGATTGAAAAAAGTTATACTCAAATAAATTTGGACTTTTTTTTTTCTATTTGCCCAATTAAAGATGTGATATTATGGGACATCTGGGTTGTTCGGTTGATTAAGTGACTGACTTTGGTTCAGGTCATGCTCTCATAGCTTGCTGAGTTCAAGCCCCACATGGGGTTCTGAAAGCTCAGAGCCTGGAGCCTGTTTCTGATTCTGTGTCTCCCTCTCTACTCTTCCACCACTCGTGCTCTGTGTCTGTTTCTCAAGAATAAATAAAATAATAAAGAAAGAGATGTGAGATTAAACTTCATCTATTCATATGGCTTTTTTCCCTCTGCATTTCTCCTAGTTTCTACAAGTTACATTGTCTTTCTACCTACTTAACTAATGCCAGTCCTGTCCATCAGTTCTCTTTATGTCATTCTGTCTTAAAATGTATTACACATGGTTAATAAGATACTTCAACATCACATTTGTAAGGTAGTGTTTCTGTAAATTTGTGCTTTGATAGATGTTTGGATGATGGTTTGACTTTGTGTATTAACACATGAATAAAGATTGTATAGTAATTTGACATTAAGGGATCTTTCAGATACTGGTAGTTGACTTTTGGCCAATGTTTTAACAGAATAGGGGCTATTGAATCAAGAACAATAAAACTCTCTCATCAACAGGAGCAACGTTTGCTTCTGCATACTTCCCACATCCCTTCCAATGACAAACCTCTCCATACACACACACACACACACACACACACACACACACACACACACACACTGCTGCTGCTGTAAGGAGATGGTCTTTAAGGAGGAAAATAAAATAAAAGACAGAATTTTGGAAACTGCTTTATTGCAGAAGGCATTATGATTATATTTTTGTAGAGAAGGAAACTGGCTAAGGACACTAACTCCTTAATGTCATTCATTAAATAAGTGGTGTTGTTGGGGTTTAAACCAAGGTAGGATGATATTAGAACATTTTATATTGACTACTATGCTTAATTTCATTTCGATAACAACTTACAAAAAGCAGTATATTTCTTGTAAATCAGCAATATCAAGATGGAAATATAATGCAAAATAGTTGCCATTATTTAACAACAAATTGCACTTCTGAGACCTTATTAATATATGTAAGGAATGACAGAAAGGGTAAAGAGGCTAGAAGAGGAGCTCCTGACTGGCTCAGTCACAAGAGCATGTGACATGATCTTGGGGTCATGAGTTTGAGCCCAACGTCGGGTGTAGAGATCACTTAAAGATAAAAAAATAAATAAACCCTTCAAAAACAGCCTAGGTGAAAATGAAACCAAACTATACAAAAATATATAATGAAGAGAAAAAAATATATAATATTCCAGGATGGGAATGAGCAGTATTCTATAGATGTAATTTATTCCAATTTAATTTTCTATAGTGAGTTGAATCATAGTGAATTACTATCCCTCTGGGTCTAAAAAGGAAAATGACTAGCAATTTCAGGTGGTTTAATCTAAATATGATTTTTTATATTATTCCCCTTTCATATCCCAGAAGTATTTTTTAAATTAAATGAGGAAAGCTTAATCTTTAGATTGCCCACAAGAGAAAATATACAGAAAAAGTCAATAAAATTGTCAATAATATACATAAGTATGCACATACATATGTGCATACATTCAGTAAAAACCCATGATCTAGGACTAGATTTACTACATAGTTGAACATTTTCTTTAAAACTACAGAAATGAAAGCTATGTGATTTAGTTATAGAAGTACAGAAGTAGATTAACAGAAAAAAATAAACCAATTTATACATGGCAGTTTAATATATAAAGTAGATGATACTTCAGATTAATGCAGAAATTAGTAAAAATTATGTTGTGGTATTTGGAAAGATAGGTTAAAGTCCACAGGAAGATGTTTTTGTTTCAAAAGCACATACAAAACTTGCCTATGAAACATGAAAAAGCCAATACTGTAAAATATATTTATATATAGGATGACAATACAAATTCATGGTCATTATGAAGGCTTAAGTAAGGCACAAAAAATCCAGAGTTTACAAAAATCAGGTTATTACAATGCATAGATTTAAAACCTTATCTAAAAGTAAAAACAAAAGCAATTGGTGTGGAAAAAGCATTCAAAATATAGTGATGGATAGGATTACTTGCTTACAAATTTCTTCTTTTCCACTTTTTCATAACTGAATGTGGCCATAATCAGACTTGCTTTGGTCAGTGGTACGTGAAGAAATATAATGCATATGTTTTCCAAACAGAGGTTTTAAACGTGTCTATGTGGTCACAGTTGTTCTCTTGCATTTCTGTCATCAGTATTAGAAAAACATGCATTAGAGAAAAATTTACTCAGGTAGCTAATGGTTTCTGGAATGAGACCTGCAACCTGTACTTGGCCTCCAGACTGAAATCAAGCGCAGTTATGACCAGGCAAAAGTTGCCAAAACCCAGCTAATCTGTAGGCCTATAATAATTACAATAATAAAAGCAAAGGGCTATTTTTGTAACCCACTAAAATTCAGGGCTTTTTTTTTCTTACACGTTGTAACAGCAGAAACCTGACTACTATAATAAATAATGATGTATTTGTTCGGATATCTACAACAAAATTAGTTGTTCATATATACAGCAAAGTTAGTTAGCTTCTATGAACTAATAGGAAAAAATAACTATATGGAAAAACCTGGCAAAATATAATTTTCTATAATGTCTGAATATATATTTGAGTGTTTACCCCGTTTTGTATAATGCATTGATATAAATTTTAATAAAGAACTAAAGGTTTTCAGAGGAGATAGGTACTTTCAAGGAATGTTACGGGACTGTAAAATTATATGAGTTTTTGAGAATGCAACTTAACAGATTCTATTAAAATATCAACTATGCAGATTATTTAACACATTGTTTCTAAGAACCTAGAATTCAGGAATATAAACATGGATGTGCAAATGTGTATTTTTAATTATACCCTTGACAGCTGTTTTCACTAGGAAAAAAGGGAAGGGGGAGTGTTTATACATATAATAATGTAAGAAGTAGACTTTTGTGAAATCACAAGGAAGATTTTTTGAGATATTTTGTCATCTGGGGAAGACATCACACAAAAACATATCTGCTATGACATATTTCCCATGATTGACTTTAAGAAGGAACCATGTGAATATAAATATTAGAAACAAGTTGGGAAGGTATGCAACAAATATATAAGAGTGTTTGTTTCAGAGAAAGTAGAAGACTTAGAAAATTGAATAAGAGTCGTAAATCTGTGCTCTGTGTTCCAAGGTGATTTTTTTCTTCTTCCAAACATGAAGAAAATATTAAAAATGTATGTTATTTAAAATGTAAGTTAGAAAAGAATAAAAATAGGAAGCCATGTTCTTGAAGTCCTTTCTTCCTGGAGTCATTAAAGTGATATTTAACACATACTGATTTTATGACAGCATTAGAATAAAAACATTAAAACTTAGAAGCTCTCATAGTATAACTCATTTGAGACTTATTAAACATATTTAAAGCTGAATAATTCCAAATAGGGGAGTCATCAGTTCTGAATGGTAAGACTGTAGATCATTTATTTAAAGTAATCAGTCATGATGTTACAAAGACAAAATCAAAGCAGTCTTCTTACTGTGGAAATTTCATTCCTGAGAGTTCTATAGGGTAGCCCTGGGTGCAGAGTCATTATGAAAATTGGCTTTTTGCTAATCTTGCCAACTCGACTGTGAAATTATTGACACAATGGTGGATATATCTTCTTAAATGCCATCTGTTATTCAGTTTGTGAAAAAGATGCCAGCAGATAGAAACACAATAAAAATTTCTGATTTTTTTATACAATCCTATTGTGGAATTTTAAAGAATACATATGTCATTGCTATTCCCCCCACCTTAAATAAGATATTAAAATTTACTGTAGTTTCCCTCATAATTTTCAAAGATCTTGTTTTAATCTTTACTCTTAACGTGATTTTGATCATAAAATCTTCATGCCTGTATCAGTGTCTGGGAAAGTTGCTAGTTTTTGCCTCTAATTTATGCTTTCTGGGGGGAATAAACTTCTTGTATTCTATCTACAGCACTTCATATATTCCAAAATTACACAGATTCTTGCAAACCATATTTTACATGATGGATAATTCCTATATCCTCAGTTTTCATTCAAATTAATAATGTATTTAATATCTCAACTGTTGCAGTGTTTATGTTTCAAATTGTAAGGATTATTTCTGTAACTTTACGCCTTAATTTTAACTTCATAGATATTATGGCTCTATTTCTTCTAAGCGTCTTTTTAACAGCTCTGCCTCTATTTTTGTGTAACTTTAAAAAAGGGTATACTCACTAAAATAACAATGAGTAAAAAATTTTTAACCTATCTTATCATTTTTGACAGTATATTCTCCAAAAATTATTTAGAATACAAAATTGATTTTGTATGTTGACAAAAACTTTGGAATGATGAAATATACAAAATCCTTTTCCTATGGTCTGTGACAAAGTATGTGTTAATTTCTGAACAAACAGCATTTTCAACATCAATAGTGCATCTTTCTGATACAGAAATACAGAGATATTAACTAAAGTTTGTAAATGGTATCAGTTGTTCAGCCTTCATAATTTTACTTACATTCTTCTAATATAAAACACTTAACACTTCAATTCTCAGGGAATGTTTCTTCTAAAACTGTAAATTCTTCATTTAATCTTCTATTATTTTTATATTTTCATACTATAATTAAAATTAAAAATTATAAAAATATAAATTATAAACTATAAATATAGTTTATAAATAAACTATAAATGAATTATAAATTTATAAATAAAATAAAATAAAATAAAATTCCATACTATAAATAAATAAAAATATTTTTTTGTTTTGTTATACTTCTTTTAAAATGACTTGCAGTTCTGCCTATAATATACATATGAAGATATCTTTGCAATTTTTGATCCCCCTCCTTTTGTTGAAATATAGTTGGCATGCAGTGTTATGTTAGTTGCATATGTACAACTTAGTGATTTGACACGTGTATACATTATGCCATGTTCACCACAAGTGCAGCTACCAACTGTCTGTTTACACTGGTATTACAGTGTCCTTGACTGTATCCCTTATGCTGTGCTTTTTATTCACTTGATTAGTTCATTCCATGACTGGTAGCCTGTATTACCCTTTTCTCCCACTTATTTTGCCTTACCGTCCATCCCCTTCCCTCTGGCCACTACCAGAGGTCTTTAGTTATAGGTCTGATTCTACTTTTTGTTCATATATTCTTTTTTATTAGATTCCACCTATCAGTGGAATTATATGGTATTCGTTCTTCTCAGTCTGATTGATTTCACTTAGGATAATACCCTCTATGACCATTCATGTTGTCTCAAATGACACAATCCCATCTTTTTTAAATTGCTGTGTAATGTTCCATTGTGTACACATATGTGTACCACATATTCTTTATCCATTATCTTTTGATGGACTCTTGGGCTGCTCCATATCTTGATTATTGTAAATAACGTTTCAATAAACATCAGAGTTCATATATCTTGTCAAATTAGTGTTTTCATTTTCTCTGGGAAAACACACAACAGAGGAATTATTGGATTATGTGGCATTTCTACTTTTATTTTTCTGAGGACCCTCCATAATGTTTCCACAGTGGCTGTACCAGTTTACATCCTCAATAATACATTGTGGTTTTGATTTGTATTTCCCTGAATGGTGTTCAACATCTTTTCATGTGTCTGTTGATCATTTGTATGTCTTCTATGGGAAAAGGTTTATTCAGGTCTTCTGCCCATTTTTAAGTGGATCATTTGTTATCTGGTGGTGATGAATTTTATAATTCCTTTATATATCTTGGATAGTAACACCTTCTTGAACATATTATTTGCATATATCTCTTCTCATTCAGTATGTTGGCTTTTTGTTTCATTGATGGTTTCATTCGCTGTTCAAAGTTTTTATTTTGGTGGAGTCCCCATAGTTTAGTTTTGCTTTCATTTCCCTTGCCTTCGTTTTGTAAAGCTTTTATTTAAATTCTAGTTAGTTAATATACAATGTAATATTGATTTCAGTAGTAGAAATTAGTGATTTGTCAATTGCATACAATACCCAGGGCTCATCACAAGTGCCCTCCTTAATGCCATCACCCATTTGGTGCATCCCCCATCCACCTCCCCTCCAGCAACCCTCAGTTTGTTCTCTGTTAAGGTAGTTAAGAATCTCTTATGGTTTACTCCCTCTCTTTTTCCCCACTTTCCCTATGTTCATCTATTTTGTTTTTTAAATTCCACATATGAGTTAAATCATATGGTTTTCTCTGATTGACTTTTTTTGCTTAGAATAATGCACTCTAACTCCATCCACCTTGTTGCAAATGTTAAGATTTCATTTTTTATGGTGGAGTAATATTCATATATATATATATATATATATATATATACATAGCATGTTTATATGGCTGCTATAAACATTGGAGTGCCTATATCCCCTTCAAATTCATATTTTCATATTCTTTGGGTAAATACCTGGTAGTACAATCGCTGGGTAATAGAATAATTATATTTTTAACTTTTTGAGGAACCTCCATACTGTTTTCCAGTGGCTGCACCGGTTTACATTCCCACCATCAGTGTAAGACGGTTCCCCTTTCTCTGCATCCTCACCAACATCTGTCGTTCCTGTGTTGTTAATTTTAGCCATTCTGATAGGTATGAGGTGATACCTCATCATGGTTTTGATTTGTATCTCCCTGATGATGATGAGTCATCATACTGACTCTTTTGATGAGTCTGTTAGCCATATATGTCTTCTTTAGGAAAATATCTATTCATTTCTTCTGCCTGTTTCTTAACTGAATTATTGATGTTTTGGGTGTTGAGTTTGATAAGCTCTTTATAAATTTTGCATACTAACCCTTTATCAGATGTGCCATTTAGAAATATCTTTTCCCATTCGTAAGAGTACCTGTAAGTTTTGCTGATTGTTTCCTTTGTCATGCAGAGGTTTTTATTTTGATGAAGTCTCAATAGTTCATTTTTGCTTTTGTTCCCTTTATCCAGAGATGTGTCTAGTAAGAAGTTGCTATGGTCAAGGTCAAGAGGTTGCTGCCTGTGTTCTCCTATAGAATTTTGATGGTTCCTTGTTGCACATTTAGGTTCTTCATCCATTTTGAACTTTTGTTTGTGTATGGTGTAAGAAGGCTCAGTTTCATTCTTCTGCATGTTGCTGTCCCAACACTATTTGTGGAAGACACTGTCTTGTTTTCATTTTATAAATGATAAAATTAATTTAAAGGAAATAAGGTGATATTACTTCCCAAACTATGATATGTGGGAGGTGACTTGTCTTCTCCATTCCACAAAATCCATCTCTATGAATGAGTGAAATGAACTAGGCAACAAAATCGAAATAGGTTTACCTTCCTATGAATCCTACCAGCATTTACTTAAGTTTTTACAATTTCACTTCCATTTAAATAAAAGATGGCTTAAAGAATAAAATAGAATTAGCAAATTTTAAGAGAGTTTTCATTTTAAGACATTTTATGTTGTCTTAACTTCTATTTTGTTTGTGCAATATAGTGTATTAAATGATGTTCTCCAGAGAAACAGAACCAATAGGAGATCTACAGATAGACATAGATACAGACTAGATATAGATATATAGTTTTGTTTTGTTTTGTTTTGGTAAGGAGTTGGCTCACATGAATATGAAGGGTGCGAGACCCCAAGATCTGCAGTCAGGAGTCCAGAGACACAGGACTGGTGATGGTTTGGTACCAGTCTGAATGCCAGCCACCTTGAGACCCAAGGAGAACTAAGGCTATATTTGGAGTCCGGAGACAAAAAAAAAAAAAGATCTATGTGCAGCTCAACCAGTTAGGCAAAAGGAGGTCCCTCTTACTCAACCGTTTTACTCTCTTCAGGTTTTCACCTGAGTGGATGAAGGCCACTAATATTGCAAGGAGAGTCTACTTTACTCAGTCTAGCAATTCAGATATGAATCACCTCCCAAAACACCCTCGTATACACACCCAGAATAATGTTTGACCAAATGTCTAAGCACTGCATCACAGTGACCTTGACACTTATAATTAATTTTCACATATAAGACTGTATATGCATATGGTAAATACATGTAAAGAAAATGTATGCCAAAGCAAGTAGATTCATAATGAAGAGAAAAAATATTGCTTGCAATGTTAATATTTTATTGGTGGCATCGAATTAATTTTTAATGTTTATATATTTGTTTTTGAGAGAGAAAGAGTAAGAGTCAGAGAGAGAAGAAGATTTAGAGAGAAAGAAAAGAGAATCCTAAGCAGGTTCTGTGCTGCCAGCACAATCTGGTCACAGGGTTCAACCTCATGAACTATGAGATCATGACCTGAGCTGAAATCAAGAGCCTAAGAGTCAGCTGCTTAAGGTACTAGGCCCCCAAGTGCACCTGGCATTGTGTTCACTTTATGGTTAAGGAAAAACGTGTGAAGGTCTCACACTATTGGAAGGTTGCAAGGTCAGCGAATGATTGCAGATCTCTTTTTGATTCCTAATGTGATTCTCAGTGTAGTGTAGTTCCACAGTTGGTATTGTATTTAGATGGTTATTTGAAAAAAAATTGTATACAATTACTCAAAACTCTAAGAAAAAAATATCTAGGAAATCTTATCAGAAAGGACAGAATTTAAGTTAGGTACATGGGAGCAAATTGCTTACATTTGAAAACAAAACAAAATAGACTGATTTTTATCAAATAAAGGAAACTTCAAGTGCTCTCTAGGACCACCAGGGTGACCCCTAACTTCTCTGCGATCTTTATATTTATAGTCCCCGTAGTCATCACCAATAATGTTCACAAATGTTCAATTTCTCTTGCTTCTGGACACACAGTTGGATTGCACTTCTCAATTTCCTTGAAGTCAGATAGACTTTTCAAAGTCCAGAAAACACAGGACACAAAGCAGGGTCTGTTCATTAGTATACGCAGAATGTTTATGTAACTCTCTGGATCAGCATTACCACTTGTCTGTTTTAAAGATTATCCAGGGGCGCCTGGGCGGCTCAGTCGGTTAAGCGTCCAACTTCTCACATTCAGGTCATGATCTCACATTCGTGGGTTCGAGCCCCGTGTCAGTCAGGCTCTGTGCTGACAGCTAGCTCAGAGTCTGGAGCCTGCTTCAGATTCTGTGTCTCCCTCTCTCTCTGCCCCTCCCTGCTCATGCTCTGTCCCTCTCTGTCTCAAAAATAAATAAAACATTAAAAAAAATTTTTTACAGATTATCCAAATCCTTTGATTTTTATAAGAATTTTAGGCTGAATATCAAAAATGACCTCAAAAGCAACATATAGCTATAGGATGCCAAGACCAATAATTATTTGTAGACCGTTCTTTTTTAAAACATAATTTTAATGTGTATTTACTTTTGAGACAGCGTGAGCAGGAGAGGGGCAGGGAGAGAGAGAGAACGAGAGAGAGAGAGACAGAATCTGAAACAGGCTCCAGGCTCCCAGCTGTCAGCACAGAGCCCAAAGTGGAGCTCAAACTCCGGAACTGTGATATGACGTGAGCCAAAGTTGGACGCTCAACTGACTGAGCCACCCAGGTGCCCCTACTAGATCGTTCTTATTTGGAAATATCCCTGTACACTCCCATCAATATAGAATGCCCAAGAATTGACTGCATGGCTAAATATCCTCTTGGATGAGTTTCGTTATCTGAAGTGAGTTTTAAAACTAGAAATAAATTTCACTTGAAAGAGCCACAGACAAAATAAGGCATGTTAGAATATTTAGAGCTAGTAGATAAGATCTGATATAAGGAAAGTGAAACGCATTCTAATGGATCAGGTGTGTGAATTTATCCTTAGGCTCAAGGATAATGTAGATGCTCCCCCCCCCCCCCGCCCAACTACATCTGCTGCCACTTTGTGCAGCTAAAAAGTCCTGTTTTCTCAGCTCGGTTTCACTGTCACAAGCACCTGAATGAAAGGTTTTCCAGAACAGCTTGTTAGTGCCCTCTACTGATGTTTACAGTTGTTCGGATCATTTCAGGAAAAGAAACCAGAATGATTTTTTAAATGTTTCCAAAAGAATTTTCTGCAGAGTAAACGGCAACAAATTTACTATTTTCATGATATACATTTACACCCATTAAAATGTGTTTAAATACATTACTATAACACCAGCTTTCCTTTCCTTGGCTGGATGAACATTCCAAAAAAAAACCCACAGGAAGTTAACATGATTGAAAAATGCAAACTCATTATGAAATTTCATAGATTAGTGCACAAACAATAGATTGTCTGAATAAATAGCAGGGGAAATTCTAGTCAGTGTTTGCAGCCTGCAGCACAATCAAATGCTAACTAAATCTTTCCCAGTGATGCTTTGAAATTATTTTATGGTATGTAACAAAACCCTGGAAAAAAGTATGCTTGTCCACTTTACTCAGATCCCATTTTGATCACTAGTTACCCTTAGTTTTTGTTTTTGTTTTCCTCAAGGGTTCTATGCTTCAAAAACTTTTAAGTTTGAGGGGCGCCTGGGTGGCTCGGACAGTTAAGCATCTGACTCTGGCTCAGGTCATGATCTTGGGTTCATGAGGTCAAGCCCCGTGTTAGGCTCTGTGCTAATAGCTCAGAGCCTGGAGCCTGGTTTGGATTCTGTGTCTCCCTCTCTCTGCTTTTTCCCCCATATGCACACGCGCGCTCTCTCTCTCTCTCTCTCTCTCTCTCTCTCTCTCTCTCTCTCTCTCCCTCTCTCTCTCTCTCTCTCTCTCTCTTGTTCTCAAAATGAATAAATATAAAAAAACTAGATTTCAAATTTTTATTTCACTTACACCACAGTGTTTCCCTGATTGTTTAAAATATGTGGGCTGCCTCTTCATTCTAAAAAATGGCTGAATTATAGACTCTGCAAAATTGCTTTTTTTTTTCTTTCTGGTGTGTTATTTTCTAACCCCAACCCATCCAGTTCCCCTCCAGTTTTTAACCTCTCTGCCTTTATTCCATTTGGAAGCTCTTCAGATTGTAAAGAATAGTTTGGGGAAATATAGTTTCGCTTTGTAAGGATGTGTTGTGTAGGGAATGAGCAATCTTCTTCACCATGCAATTAGGTGAACGGGCGAACAGAGATGATGAATGGGAGTGGGGACGGAATGGATACATTTCTAATGCCTACTCAGTCATCTTCTCCTTTTGGTCCATCTTTCTTCTTGAATTGACTATTCAGACAGCAGAAATATTCATTTGAAATGAACCAAGACAAACACATGAACAAAATATACCAAAAACCAAATACAAATCATCTGAAGAATTTTCCTTTTTGTTGCTTATGAGGTTAAAAATACAGGTTTTTAAATCATATTTGCTAATATAAACATCTAAAATTTTACTTTAGCTCTTCTGGATGATTCCACAGGTAATTATGGATTCAGTCATTCCTAAGGACAAAATTCCCAGGACTTATTCTTTACACTTTCTATAATTTCTGTCCATCCATGACATTTATATTAGAGGTTTTTTTTTAATAATAAGTACTAGCTACTAATTTAACTCCTAACTCTACGCAAACTCTTAAACTCTAGATGTTTTGGCCAAAGAAATTTGTTCAACTTCAAAAAAAATATTTAATTATTTTTGAGAGACAGAGACAGAGAGTAGGGGAGGGACAAAGAGAGAGAGATAATGAGGCTCCAGACTCTGAGTTGTCAGTATAAAGCTCAACACAGGGCTCAAACTCTCTGGCTGTGAGATAATGACCCAAGCTGAAGTCAGACACCTCACTGAGCCACTGAGGCACCCTGAAATTTGTTCAGCTTTTATATTTTATTTATAACCCTTCTTATAACCCTTCTCTGTATCTTTGAGAAAACCAACTTTGGAATAGAAAAAAAAAAAGGCTTGAGGGGAACGTAAGTTTTCCTTTCTCTTTCACCAATTTGTATTAAAAATAATTCTGCTTGAATTAAAACAATTTTTAAAATTAATTCATTTTTGAGAGACAGAGCATTAGTGGAGGAGGGGCAGAGAGAGAGAGGGAGACACAAAATCTGAAGCAGGTTCAAGGCTCTGAGCTGTCAGCACAGAGCCTGACTTGGGGCTCAAACCCACAAGCTGTGACATCATGACTTGAGCCAAAGTCCCCCCTTTTAACCAACTGAGCCACCCAGGTGCCCTTTTGTTTGAATTTTAAAAGCTCTATTCTTTTTGGCATCTGGATGGCTCAGTCAGTTAGGCATTTGACTCATGGTTTTGGCTCATGGTTTGCAGAGACTACTTTGAAACTCCCTCTCCCTCTTTGCCCCTCCCCTACTTGCTCACTCTCTGTCTCTCTTGCAATAAATACATAAACTTAAAATAATAATTAAAAAATAGAAGCTTTATTATTTTAATTATATCAAAAATTCAATAACATCTGAACTTGTTATTTCTAAGCAAGGGAAACACAGTCAATTTTAAGTAGATCATGTGAATGGAGAACAAAATGTTGTCTCCTTGAAGGTTCTGATGTCTTGTTTCATATATAGTTTTAGAGAAAAGAAATGGCCTCTGAAAACTCTTGACTCTGGCATTATGAAAATTTACTTGGCCTTTGCTATGGATGAATTATTAACTATAATTCAACAAAATTGATCTTACATGAGTAAGAGTATTTGAAACATATTTAGTACAATGTTAGATGGAAGGGTGAGGTGTTTAAGAAGTTTTATCAGAGTTCATTCAAGAAAAGTAATACACAGGTGTGTGCATGCATGCACACACACACACACACACACATACACAGAAATCTTTTTCTAATTTATTTGTTTTTCCAACTTCAGTATCCCACTTTCATGATGGTGAAGACAGGATGAAAAAATTGTATGTAAATAAATCTTTGTTGATTTTATTCCATGTTATGCATTCAAAATTTTTGTAAATTATCACTATAAATAAAAATCTATTATAGGTACAGGATTAAATGTTAAGAAGGGTGGAATAATCTATAAACAAAAAAACAATATATTCTTACATAGTTGAAACAGCAAATAGAGTTGAAATTTCAAATGGATGAGAAAAGAATAATACTTTTGGATTGAAAAAATTGTTGGACTTGAGGTTTTTAGATAAAAATAAAATGAGATCTTAATTTTAAAAAATCAAAATAAATTCTTTTATAATTCACAGTTTGTTATATAAAACTGTGAAGTTACTCAGAAACTTATGAATGGTTACTTACATAATTCTGGAAAATGAAAGTGTTTGCAACCTGATTCCATGTGTTAACACCATTAAAAAATAAATTGGTGTATTTGACTACATGAATTTTTATGTTTTATACCATAAAAAAGAAAATTAAGAGCAATACAATCTGAGATTATTTTTTAAAATATATGTGATAGACAAATATGTTTCATATGGAAAGAGCTTTTATGAGTAACCTAAATAAAATGAATACTTCAAGATACAGTTGTGCAAAACTATACAATAAATAATAGAAGAAAATGAGTAATCTCATCAGTTATTTGAAAACTTAAAAGAAATACAGGGGCGCCTGGGTGGCTCAGTCGGTTAAGCGCTGGATTAGGCTCAGGTCATGATCTCACGTTTCTTGGGTTCGAGCCCCGCATCAGGCTCTGTGCTGACGGCTAGCTCAGAGCCTGGAGCCTGCTTCAGATTCTGTGTCTCCCTCTCTCTCTGACCCTCCCCTGCTCGCACTGTTTCTCTCTGTCTCTAAAATAAATAGAAGACATTAAAAAAAAAAAAAAACCTTTAAAAAATACAACAATGCTTAGAAGTTTTATCATTGGGAGGAATATCTTACATTGGAAGGAATATAAAGAAATGGAATATTCTAAACATATATTTTTGTTTAGAATCTAATCAATACATGTTTTCTGGTTGGTGGTATATTAATAAAAATGTAATCTTTATCTTTCAGTTCAGAAAGTCCTTTTTAGGCTTTCTGTAGGGGAAGAGTAAAAGATGTGTAAGAAATTATTACAAATATTATTGTTCACATATTACTATAAGATTGATTTATATGAAATACCTTAAATATTTATTATAAAAATTAAAATATAAATATATATTAATTTGATGCATTTCAATAATCACATATTACCATTCTAGGTAATCTGCAAAGATGTTTAGAAAAGTTAGTTAAAAAGTACAACAGACAGTTACTCTGCTTTTAACATATATATATATACACACTATGCTTTTAATATATATACATATATATATATGTATGTGTGTTTGTGTGTGTATCGACAAATAATACACATGCATAGAAAATATTGGGAGGAAACCCATGAAATATTAACAGTATTTATCTTTGGATGGCTAATGGATTTTAGATAATCCATCTAAATGTGTCTTTTACTTTATTGCTATTTTCTAAATTTTCTTAAGTGAAGGTTTTTTTGAAAAAAGTGTTTCTAAAAATTATTTGGTATTCCTCTTTTCTCACTCTTGCTATCCAGTAATAGTTTTACCTTTAGTACCTTCCTAAGGTAATTCGTTTTTCATTTGCTGGCAAGAAGGATAATTCCAAACAGGAAAAAAAAATGGTAAAAAATGCTATTCAACTTTTTTATTTCATGTTTATAAGGTGAGCTATAAGGCGTACTAAGTTGAAAAGCACCAGGAACATTCCAATGAGATACTTTGGGCTGTGGATTATACAGAAGCCTTATGTACTATAAAATGCCATCAATAGGACTTCTCGATAGAACTTCTCTGAGGACTTCTTTCTAAAGATAACTGGGGTAATTTTTTTTAAATAAACCATCTAAATAAGTAGTCACAAACTGGGCTGACACAAGTGTACCTTAAGGAAGAGGTTGTTTTTCTTCTTCAGACTTTATGTTTGACAAAATATTAAAATTGGTAAGATTTCCCTTCTGCTTTCGATAGGCCATCTTGTGGTAATGAAGTTACTTTGCCATGTATGTGAGGATAAGGCAGCAGAAAAAAACGCATTAATTAATTTATTCATTTATGTTTGGATACATAAACTTTGTATGGGATTCCAGAAGATGGTAAACATAGGCTTATATAGTAGAAAGACAGCAGTGGTCTAGGTATGGGTTACTTCCTTCTGGCCTGTTCTTTCACCATTACTTTTTTCCCCTCTTATTTTAAATTCTTGTTAGTGAATCTATTTACCCAAGGTTATCTTTTTGAGCCAAGTCATAAGTTACTAGCCAGCCTATAAATAAACCAATTTTAGTTTATCAGCCAGGGCTTTTGGAGTTGAGTATAATTTAGTGCTCTGAAGGTTGAATTCCCACATAGAAGGAGTTTGGGGTATAAATTATCTCAGAAATAAGTATAGAGAAAAGGACACGTGAAATATTTCTAATGTGATTTTTTGTGTTATTTGTTTATTATAACAGTGCATATAAATATTATTCATTTTAGTATGAGTCCACCACATTTAATACAGTAAATTAAGAAATATATCTTCCCATGAACGGATTTCAGTCATTTCTTATAGACGTAACTATATTCGACAATATTTTTCATCTACAAAAATGACAATTTCATATGATTCAACCTACTATTAAGAATTAATGTAATCTTTTATTACAGGGATTGCTTTGTTGTATTGCTCTTTATTCTTTCAAAGATAAGAAGAATTTTATAAAAAGGGTTGATCTATTAAAAACTCTTATTTATAGAAGAAGGAAGTGAATAATTAATCCTTCTTCATACCCAACCTCCCTGCTATTTCTCCACTTTTGAAGAACTTACTCATTTTATATCTCTTCAACCATGTAAAATTATTTCTATAACTACCAGTAACTGAAAGTGGAACTGATTCATCTGTTTTTGTCTTTCTACCCTGATGTCAAAAGCTGTTAAGATATATTCATAAAAATTGAGGGTAAATAAGCAAATTAAAAGTATCAACATTTACACATTTAATTTTTTTCCTCAGTGTCATATTCCCTCTGGACCCCTAATCAAAATAGACGTTGGTGTTCATCAAGTGGTGAATGGGTAGATAAAGTATGTTATATCCATACAAAGGAATATTATTTGTTAATATAAATATCTGAAATACTGATACATTCTTCAACATATCTAAACCTTATAAACCATTATGCCAGGTCAAAGAAGCCAGTCACAATGGACACACAATGTGGAAATGCAATCATATGAGTTGTGTAGAATATGCTAATCTAATATAGACAGAGAGAAAGTCAGTAGTTGTTCATAGCTGGGGAGGATCTTAAGCAAGAAGGTAATATGTTCTTCCAAAAGACTAATATGTACAATATTCTAGGGTCAAGAAAGACTAAAGAAAGTCATGTGTTTTTCAATATATTATAATCAACTGAATGACAAATCACTTCATTTCTAAGTTAAAGGTGCATAGGGATAGAGAGGAAAGGTATTGTATGAATGGTAAAGAATTAGTGATTAGTAAATGGGGTGGTCAATAAAGAGACACAAAGTAAGTGTTCTGGAGATTTCAATCCTCATGACAAAAAGGATAGTGGACCTATTTATCAACAGATACAAATTTGGTGATGGTAGTGGTGTGAGTGTGTGTGTGTGTGTGTGTGTGTGTGTGTGTGTGAGAGAGAGAGAGAGAGAGACAAAGACAGAGACAGAGACAGAGAGAGACACATACAGAGAGAGAAAGAGGGAAAGAGGATATAATGAGGACATAATGAGTGAGACAGATTAACTTTGTAGAATATTCATTTACTGGATATTTCAATAGGAAGTTTAGGGGTAGCATAGGAAAATGGAAAACGAAACACAGAGAAATGGAAAGAATTCACACAAATGGGAGAGTTTAAGTTCGGTTCTTAGGATAGCCAGGCACAAAGAAGAAAAGCAAGCTGAGAATGTATTCCTTGGCAATTATTTTATTGATTGGATGTAAAGAAGGGAGAAAAAAATGATCCAGTAAATAATTCTGAGGGAACAGTAAAAACTGTAGAAGACATTTTGTGAGATATTTACTTTGTGGATATCAAAGTACATAATAGAAGCAGGGGCAAGGACTGGAAGGACCAGAGCTATGAGACCTATCCATGGACTTTGATGTACATGAGATCTAATAATTCAAAGAATGAATCCTTACACATCGTATTTTCTTCTTCTTCTTGATGAGACCATATGATAAAAATATATCTGTGTTTCTAGTCATTTTCTCAACTAAGGAAACTTTTGTTTGCTAATGAATTTAATGATGATGACAGAAGATGACCCCAGAGTGTGGAAGGTATGGAATGGCATGAAGAATCCATGGAGAAACTATAAACAGATAAGAAAAAGAACATTTGCCATTTGTCCCAGCTCTGTGGGGAACTAGATACATGTCCATAAGCAAACTCTTTAGCTCATCTTTTTTCCTTATGCTTAAAAACGTGCCATTTGAACTTATTCTGAAAGACTCAGCTAAAGACTTATAAATCTTTTAATCTTAAACATAAGAGTTTCCAGAGTAGAAAGACAACCTTTAAAATACTTCTGAAACTTAAAAAAAGGAAGTTATTTAGTACCTCAAGACTAGGAAAATACAATTGCATCTTCCTGTAAAATATATAAAATAATAAAGGCAAGCCAATTGAGGCAAAGAAATTTTTTTCTCAAATTAACCTTTATAATAACTACATAAGACAGATGCCAGATAAATGTATCAATGCCATAGATGCATGTCAGTTTTCCTTTAATTCACTTTTGCAGTTTCTAAACTCTAGAGAGTTTAAAATGGAAAGTGTAAACTATTTGAAAACTTGATTTGATGTATGTATGTTGAAGGTAAATTATATTAAGAAACTGGTAGATAAATAAAGCCATGAAGTACATTCTTAAGTACCATCACTATCATTCATATGAAAACATATATAGAGTTTCTTCTTCATATATGAAATAGTGTAAAATTTTACAATCAAAACAAAATTTAGAAATAAACATAAGGCTTTAAATATGAAATATTTGTTCATGACATAAACAATTTTAATCAAATAATAACATAGAAGTTTAAAATGTTTTTTCTCACTTTTATATCTTTATAAATGGCCACTTAGTTATTTTTGATGGTGGCTTAAAACCTTATATAATGCCTGCATTATACTAAGAGCACAGATTGAAATTTAATTTTCTACAAACAGGGAGTTTATCTACACATAAAAATGAATTTTTAATGTAAGACATGTCAAGATGGGTTTCTTTAAGATGGTTTTTATTACTAGGTAGTGATTTAGTAATAGAGACGTAAGTGATTTAATAATAGACACTTAAGTGCTACTAACCTAATATTTTATGTCAATGGCAAACATTTCTGATTCTCTCACTTATTTTCCAAATGTTATCTCCCCTGAAAAGAGAGAGAAGTTTCAGGGAAAAAGTAAAGTCATAAGTGTATACGATATGGGATGCCTAATGCCACAAATAACATATACACTTTAGATGTTTTATTATTTAAAAAGCAGTGTATTCCTTTTTCTTTAGATTTTTCATTATTTAAAAAGCAATCCAGACCATTGCACTGTACAGGATACAGAATGAAGACTATGCAAAACATAGGCAGTGATCTGTAAGGACTGGATAAAGAACTATGTACCAAAGTCTTAAAGGAAAGAGGCCAAAATGATTATTACACCTATGGGTCCCAGAAAACGTTCAGATTTCAGTTTATCTTTTCAGCCTGAATAGCTGCCTGTACCCAGTCTTATGGTCTTACAGAATGATGATGCTTTTCTATGATGAGTCACCTCCAGCCTAGTAGATTAGATTAATGTTCAGAAAATAATCTTTCCCTCTCTCACCTTCTTCTCCATAGTGGAAGTATAATGTGCAGTTTTTGTGATAATATTTTGTCGTGTGTCATGATTTGGTCAATGCAAAGGGCAAAATATGCCACCTATTAACTCAAGCATTAGAATGCATCATGCATTTCATCTACCTGAGCTTTCTTCCAATCTCTGCAAAGAGTCAATGTCCCAGGTAACTTCCATCCATTAAGTATGGGCCCCAGAAGCAAACATATGGAGCAGACTTAACAGCCTGAAGCAAAGCTTCCAGGCATCTGCATAGTTGTTATTGTTTATGTTATTGAGATTTTAGCTGCATTTGTTGTTGTTACACGGTAATAATTAACCAAAGCACCCAGATACATTAACCTTATTGTATTATTTTATGTTTGACCAAAGACTAAGGAGTGTTGTGAGAAGCCAAGGAATACCACTTAGCTCTAGAACATCTTCTATAATGTGTTACTGTAGACCAACGTTTTCGGGCACCAGGCTCAGGACTTCATGCTGATCTTGGCAATCACTCTAGAAACTACACCTCATTTTATGTTGCCAACATCATAATATGGCTTCAGTAGTACTTCTCAACTCAGGATTTAAATTTAGTAACGAGATTTCTAAATGCCTACCTAAAGAGAAAAAAATTCCAGAAAGGAAATCACATTCTTTCTGAACATGGTGTGATATTTTGATTGAGAATTATTTTGGGGAAGGGAGTCAAATTTTGCCTAAGAGCCAGAGCAGAGAACTTAATTTCCACATAATAATCCAAGTTAGTGTTAGCTCCATAGGGCCTCATATACCTGAGAGAGTCAGACACATGCCTGTGGAACAGTCTTAAAAATTGTCCTAACTATGAGGATTTGCTTAAGTCATGATAGTCTCCTAATTATAACCTTTAAATGGTTTTTGATTGTGTTTAAAAAAAGCAATAAAAAGCGAGCCCCTTTCCTAGGCTCTTGGGGCCTTACAGCATCTGGCCCCTGCTAGCCTTTTGTACTCATCACTAACCAGTCATTTGCCCCAGTTCTCATTATGACTCAACCTAACTGGCTTTCTTATGTCTTAAATATTAGCAAGTGTTTTCTCATTTCTGGCATGTTATCTTTATTGCTCCATTTGCCTCACTGGATCTTCCTCCAGATCTTCATATGACTAGCTTCTTGTTCTTTAAATTCAGTTTAAACATCCTCTCTTCAGAGATGTCTCTCTTGCTTACACCAATCGATGGGACTATCTCCAACTACTCCCTGTCTTTCATCTTGTTTGTTCTCTCCTTGTGTATAAAAATTCTGTAATCATTGTGTTTATTTTAAAATTTGCTACTATCTGTTTCTCATATTAGGATATGATCTCTACAATTCCAGAAAAATGATCTGTTTGGTTTATTGGTTTACCAGTATTTAGGAACCAGTAGGTGGAAATTGTAAGGTGATATATGTCAACTTAAGAAATTTCTTACTGAGGATTTCCCATATCCATGGATTCCCTTTTGATAGACATGTTAAATCATAGACCAAGTGCTTATTCTCAAAGTATTAGTGATGTCTTGATGCATAACAAATTATCTCAAAATTTAGTGATGACAATAGACATTTATTATGTCATAGTTTCTGTGGGTCAGACATTTTATAGCACCTTGCATGCTTCCAACTGTCTCTCACTTGCGGCCAAACTTTCAGCTAGGGCTGTATCATTTCAGATTGGAAAGATCCTTAACCTCTTAGGTGGCTCACAGCATGGCAGACTGTTTCCCCTATTTTGAGTGTGTTTTGGGGAGAGAGAAAGCGAGAGAGAAAGAGAGAGAGAGAGAGGGAGATTGAGATATTCTTTTTATAACTTAATTCTAACTGACATTCCATCACTTTTGCCAAATTAGAAGCTAGTATTAGGTCCACTGCACACTCAAGGAGAAGCTATTACATAGGAGCATCAATAACACCAAGAGACTGGAATTGTCTTAGAAGCCATCTACTATCATCAGAGCTATTGAAGAGCATTCTAGAATTGGTTAGCAGCTTATACTGGCTTAGTGCTAAATTTCTTTTAGTGCTAGCACATTTTATTAAATTTTTCATTGAAATGCTTGGAATACCAAAAAGCTATTTAGTTATTTATGAGACAGATTTTCAAAGTAACTTCTGTCCTAGTAAAGTCAGTTGCACCCAGAAAGCCTCTACAATTTGAATATGTCAGTTGCATTCATTCTGTAATTAATTAATTAATTAATTAATTCAACAAATACTTGCTGAATACTCATGGGTGAGTATCTGCCCTGCCAAGAAATGAAAATATCCTGGAGAAGAAAAAACTGAAAGTGTTTGCATTCATGGAACTTAATAATAGTGAGAGAGTACCACAATAATCAAATGTTGAATTGCATTTGGACTTTTCTGGATAAATTCATTAGAACCCTTCCTTTCTCTTGTTACTACTGCATCTGCTGCTGCTTCTCTAATTCCACAGATTCAGATATACCACAGGGGTTAAATCGTGTCTTTAAAACACATTGATAATGCAGAGTGAAATTGCACCTAATCTTGGTTAGTTTGTGAGTTAGTGTTTAATGCTTCCCCTTAACATTACATTATTAAGATGTTACATTACATCATAGTATGTGTTTACTGCACTGGTAAACCAACAACCAAACAAGCTATGGTAGATAACATTTACTCCATATTGGTTTGTGACTAAATGTTTCTTGACAGGCTATGAGTCTCAGCTCGTGGATTAAAAATATAGCAACATCAAATAGCTTTGAGGCTCATATAAAGCATCATCAAAATTCATGGTAAACATATGAGCAGAGATTGCAGATATGTTTAAGCTCATTGTCAAGAAAGTATTACCATCTTGCCTGAAATTGATAAGGCTCATATATGCAGATCAAGGAAAGCTCTTTCCATTTCCTCGATTGATTGGTTTATTTAGTTTCTTTTTTTTTTACAAGCTTATAGCACACATGGGGAGAAAACCTTCAGACACAAAGAAGTATGAATTGCTGATAGTTATTCAGCAGACATCCTACGTATTCTGTTGACTTATAATATAACTTTGTAAATTTTGGAGTATGTTATTTCTTACCTTTATTGTTTCTGTTGTCTTTTCTCTTGGTCAATTTTCTAGGCATATTCCTAGTGGAATAGATGAACCTAGCCTGCTTGAACTTTTCCTATGATGTGTTTGAAAGAAACTTTTGTCTTTCAAAGAAAAATAAACAATCACTGAGGGATTGAACCTATTTCCAGGCTCATTAGCATGCATATTATGGAGGAAGGAACGACCTAAGAGATCTTTCAATTGCTTATATTTTTAATACAAGGGGCCTTCATTTTTTAAAAAGTTTAATGACTTGGGATTTCATTTACACCAAATAATAAGAGCCTGTACAAGACTGTAAATTGTATTTTGGGTGTTGTCATGCACTGCTGCACTTGATAGATAATTTATTCAGAAGCCTAGAAGAGAGCTTCTTAAAAATAACTGACTTTGAGGATGCCAATAAACCTTGATGCCATGCACGTGCCAGCTGTAAAGTCATTAGTAGGTGAAACACCCCACTGTGCAAACGGCTTCAAACTGACATGAGGAGGAAGGTATTTTCGCCAAAAGCATAAATGAATTTATAAATGTGTCCTACTTTCAGTTCTCTGTCTCAGTTCTTTCAAAACTTTTATTTATTCCTGTTTTGGTTGGTTTAGGTTGCTGGATATAGCATTTGAAAAGACAGAGTGCTCTATTCTGTCAGATTTCTTAACATATAATTGTTAGTGCAGTCTATCCCTGAAAGATTAGCATTACAGATCTGCTTGTCTAAGTAAGTAGTCAATGAAAACACCAGTTGAAATTTTGCTGAGAACTTCTTTTGGATTATAGGAAACCATGCTTACATACTGATACTAGTTTATATTATGGGAAACATATACACACATATTATTTCATTTCTGCTATAAGTAACCATGAAGCAGAAAAAGAACTAATTTGTTCTATATATCTGCAAGGATAGAAACAAGACCTATTATAGATGCAGAGTAAAATAACTCAGATTTTGAATAACAAAGAATTTTCAAGAACTTTATTTGACCAAGGGGAGGGTAGTCTTTTTCCAGAGCCAGTGAGGTTTTCGTCCCTTAAATAACCGCTATATGCTGGATAGCCACTTGGTAGCAATGCTGTCCTGACAGTTGAGGTTTCCAAGAGCAAAGATACTCTTCCAGGTGACATTAGCATAGTTTGCTCCGAAGATTGGTTTCTATCGTGTTTCCACATAGAAAATTTACTCTAGCTAATTTTAGCTCTATAGTATCAGGCAAAGTAAAATGAAACATTAAGGCAGGGAAAAATGCAAAATAGAATTTTCCACATTGTAATTGAGAATACTTAGTTTCCTTTCTTTATATTCCTTAACAAAATCTTCCAGAAGAAACAAAAAAAAAAGTACGGAAAAAGCAGCTATGCATAAGGGTCCTTGTCTTAACCCGGGGGCTGGGGCCGCTCCTCCGCCCGATCGTCTGCTTCCACCCCGGGTTGGGACAGCACTTGCAGGTGCCGCGGTGCGTCTGCTTCCACCCCGGGTTGGGACGGCACTTGCAGGTGCCGCGGTGCGCTAGCTCCCCAGGTCCCCGCACGCTCGTCTCGTCCCCGGCGTTCTGCGGTACCTGTCTCGTCCACCCTGACCGGCAGGGCGGAGAGTCCTCGTGGGTTCTTTTCCTGAGGGAGGGAGAGGAAGGGCAGGAAAAGGGACGCACAGAGAGTAAAGACACAACTCACGGTTTCCAATCAGGCAAGAAAGAGAGAGCTTTATTTAGAAAACTGTCTCTTATGAAGGTTTCAAGGCGGGAAAACAAAGCAGCTGACCAAGGTCAGTTACCAGGTAAACAGAGTCAAATGAATATCAAAAGAAACGCCCAGATTTGCCTCAGCAATGCTGGGAAGGGGAGAGTTAGCACTGAATAATCCAAAATACGGTTTTGATCTTTTGTGCACCTTGGCCACTCCACATCTGGCCCAGCATGACAGACGCCAAAGTTATTTTGACCAGGAAATGGTAGTCTCCAGCCTCTATATGCAAATCTTGTTTACTGGTTCACTCTCCGGGAGAGTGATAATCCTTGCCTGAGGCAGACAGAAAACTTGGCAGCCCCCGACAGGTCCTCTGGATTATTCTTGCACTTTAGAAGAGTGTCATTTCAACATGTTCTTTATTTTTACTTAATTATGATTTCTGTCCCTTCTCTCATTTTCCTTTTCTTTTCACAAGTACCCGAATAAGCAAATGATAATTTTTAGATTCATGTTTGTGGAACCATAATATTATCAGCTAAATGCAACCAATTTCACAGTTAATAGTATACTAATTAGCTTTTCATTATACTAGACATTTTAAAACATTTCTTAATACTCCAAGTAAGGCCAGGAAATGTAGAGGAGTATTTGGCTGCTGCTCAGTGAGCTGTGAATATATCTCCTGAAAGTACACAGATACTGAGAAATGAAGCCTGAAGTTCCATATGAAAAAATGTCTATAGACAAAATCTTGTTTCTGTAAGTTGATGGGCCAATGTAATTATGATGGAGGTAAGCAGTCATTTAAAAATACAGTACGAATTTACAGAAAATACACTTGGCACAGTATAAAATATATTCGACTTATTACTAACATTCTGTTTTGATTTGACATTGTAGAAATTACTTTTCAAAATGAGACTTGGGGTGCCTGGGTGGCTCTGCTGGTTGAGCATCTAACTCTTGGTGTTGGCTCAGGACATGATCTCATCACTCCAGGGTTCGAACCCCTCATGCGGCTCTGCACTGAGAGCATGGATCCTGCTTGGGGTGCTCTTTCTTTCCCTCCCTCTCTGCTCCTCCTCTGTACCCTCTCCTACCCTGTCCCTCTCTTTTCCTCTCTCTGTGTCTGAAAATAAATTAAACATTTTTTAAAAAGACAGTGAATCTTGCGCATTCTTACTTTCAGTTTTAGTGTTTGTTTAAAAAAATACTGATAATTAGCATTTCAATTACGAAAATATAATTCATCACAAATTATAAATATTGTGAATACATAATGAATCTAATAAAATGAATTTTAGGAATGATATTTTATGACATTTATTTGCTTTATTATAAATGGAGCAAAAATTATATCAAATTAGAAACAAAAGTTGTGAAACTGTAAAGAAAGTTGTGGTAGGAACCATTAGACTAAAAATCAATACTGTATATGGCAGACAACTTCCCAAGAGTTCAGAGTCTCAACACATATGTGACTTTTAAATCCCAAAGTAGTCATTTTGAAATACTCTAAATTTAGTAGGAAAATAGATCACTATTTTTTATTAAGATTGTGATAACCCTTTGGAAAAAATTCTAGATATATGTTTTTTTTTTAAATCACAAGAAACAGGCCATTAAAACTGTATCTGAAGAAGAGAACATTTACATATAGCTCTTATTTCATAGAAAAATCAAAGTATTTTAGATAAAAAATTGGGCCTTGGAGAAAAATGGACAATCCAATTTCATTCTATATTTAGAGAGGTCAGTAGAAAGTAAATGATCTTTAGAGAAGCAATAGAGAATATTGGATCATCAAATATAATGCATAACTGAGCATTTCTATATCTCAATTAACTGAAATTTTTAAAATATTTGACCTGATGAAAAAAATGTACTTTGTTTAAATCAGAAATTAAGCAAACTAGGCAGAGTTTTTTGTACGTATTCCCCAAAAGAATGAAACATACTTAAACAATGTCATATATATAAATAGTTCTCTAATTTTCTTTAAGTAAATTTTTTTCATACAGTTAGACACAGATATATTTGTACCTACGTATGATTTATTTTTAAGTGCTCTTTTGAGTTATAAAGAATATCATCCGTTGATAGTTTAGATCAATTTTGGAATGTTGGATTTTTGTGTAAAGTTTATTAGACTCTCACTTGTAAAAGAATGCATACATGCCGGTTAAATAAAAGTGTTTTTTAATTGTGCCTTGATTAAGTTGGAGAATACATTTCCCAGAATCCCCTTTCTTACATAGTTCTGAGTTAGACTTGGCTGCAACAGTAACTTGTGAGAGAGTGTACATTTAGTGCTGTAGTCTAATACAAGGTCTTCCCCACGTTGCACCTCTTTGCAGTCATTTCCAAAGGTAAGTGATACTCAGAAAGACTCTGTTGATGGAGTCTGCAGTGACGGTCGATGCAGTTGAATCCAGACTCGACTACCTGCCTGCAATAGCCAGAATAACGACCTCCAAAAAAGATCCCAGAGCCTGTGAATAAATTATATGACAAAATGAACTTTGCAAGTGTAATCAAGTTAAGGATCTTGAGAAGGGAAGATTATCCTGATTTATTGAGGCAAGCCCAATGTAACCAAAATGGATATTATAAGAAAAAAAGGGGGCAGGAGTCAGAAAAGGTGTTGTGATGGAGGTCATGTTACAATAATGCTGAAAAGTATCCAGTGGCTTCCCAAGGTGCTAAAATAACCCCCAGCCCTATATCCTGACAGAGCTGGGCTTATTCTAACTCTCTTAGCTATTTTAACACCATTCCATTGTGAAGAATCACAGTGTAGATGCAGTGATTTTCATTATGCTCCTGAACCCACTGAATTTATTCCTACTTATGTTCTTTGTATTTTTACTTCTTTATTGAATTTTCTATGGAATTCTATTTCTCTATTTCTAATTCTCATTTTCTAAATGTATAACTTCTTCTTTTTAGACATTCATTTCTCAGCTTAAATATTCCTCTTTCACATATGGCCTTTCCTTTGCAGGTAGGGCAGAGAAATCTTGTATTGTTTAGACCATAGTGTGCACGCTGTCTCTCTCAAGCATATTCTACTTTCTTGTTTCCCTTTTTCTTTTTTCTTTTAATTTTTAAAAATATTTATTCATTTTTGAGAGAGAGAGAATAGGAGAGGGGCAGAGAGAGAGAGAGGGAGACACAGAATCCAAAGCAGGCTCCAAGCTCTGAGCTGTCAGCACAGAGCCTGATGTGGGGCTCAAACTCACAGACCTCAAGATCATGACCTGAGCGAACCTGAGCCGAAGTTGAGGCTTAATGAACCAAGTCACTCAGGCCCCTCTCTTTTTTCTCCTTTTCAGATATTGATCACTAGCTCATATTTTCTTTGTATCTTAACTATCATGCTTACTCTGTCACAATAATGTAAGCTCCAGGAAGCAAAGACATTGTCTTTCTTATTTACTGTGGTGTTATGTTTGCCTAATACAAGGCATAGCATATTAAATGTTTGTTAAATAAATGTATTTGTCAATTTAGTTGGTGATTAGACCTCTTATTAATCAAACTGCATCATATTTTTATAGCTGAGAGAGGATGAGGAAGTTGCTTAGTCGGAAGACAACACACACACACACACACACACACACACACACACACACACACAACTTGGATAGAAAGGGTCCCACAGTCTTCCTCAGTAATTAATTCCCCAGCCAAGCTTTGTAGAACTTGTGGTACAATCCCTAGAGAAGTTACATGGAGAAAATGAATACACTGTTTGGGGTGGGGGTGGTCATTTGTAATCTGTAATGTATGGAGGCAAACAATGTGAATTTGGTGCATAGTTCCACATAAATGTAGGAATAGATCTTCTTCTTGGATACAAAGTTGAACAACTTTAAGGGCTACTCTGGTGGTAAAATCTGGAGAGATCACATTTTCAGTGAATGTCACTAATGAGCATTTATCATGGCAGAATGCAACTCTGTCTAAAGGTCATGTTGTGAGGAGTATGGAAATACCATTAAGAAGTGAGTATTTTTACATTGCATGTAAAAATAATGCTGAACAGTAAGCTGAAATGCACTGATGTGACGATCTTTTTTAAATCTATATTTGACTCTGATTTCTGCTCTTGCTTTCAGTACATTTGAATACCGAAAATAATGGTCTTTTTCTTTGGTACCATCACCCCTAACTAATTTTCAAATGATATCGTGTAGTGTGATAACATATTTCAATACCTCAGACGTTTGAATAGATGAAATAAAGTTAATTGTTGATTCTTATTAATTTTCTGTCACTGTAGGATGCTTTTATGCCTTTTCATGTAAATGATTGACTTGCATAATTGCTTGTATGTCCAAGTACTGCTTGTTGAGAGATGACATCAATGAATTTAAAGATTTTATTTTAGATTGCCTTTCAAAATTATCTCAGATACCTTCTTATATATAATTATTATGCTTAGACAGAACAAAAGTGGGCCAAATTTATGCTAGAATTATGACACCTTATTTCTCTGACAATATATACTTAGCTATCAAGCGTTTTTATGTCTGATATCTAGTTTTCTATCCCAATTTTCTGTCAGGGGATTAAACGCATTCTTCTATTCACTTATCAATCTATCCTTCCACCTACCCACCCATCCATTTATTCATCCATAATTTTGGAGAATTATATTTGTAGCAGACACGGAGGTTTGCCACGGTGATACCAATTATGAAAAACATAGGGTCTCTTCTTTGGAGAGGTCAGAGGTAGCAAAGGTGTGAGACACAAATAAATAATTTGAAAACAGTCCTTTGCCCACTTCTCTTGTTTTCCTTCATGTTTATAAAACTTTATGCAAAATAAGGTGCCTTTGATGTTGGACATTAATTGGACACTGGAAGACTAGGGGATATTATATAATTAAAAGTAAATAAAACACAGTGTTTGGTTTGTGTTTGTTAAAAAGAGTATTAACATTTGCGATAAAAAAAACCCTTCAAGTTTATTAACAAGCTCAAAACTCTTGTACAGGTTCATAAAATATGCTCTATTCTCTAAAACCATTATAATGAGAGAGAGAGTAAGGGGAGATTAGTGTAAAGGAGGGGAAGAAATTTGATAGCAAAATGTATATTAAAAAGAAAATGCAACTGAATATAGATGAACTTTATCAGTAACAAGAAAATGATAGCCTTCCAGCTTAATTTACTTTGGCAAACACTTGCATGTATGCAATAGGAATATAATCTAAACACCTTATTAGAATATGTATCTCTTTGCTGCAGCTTGCTTTATCATACGAATAGATATATAATGCTTCCAGGAATAATTTGTGGGTAAATGCATTTTGTTAGCTGCTACCAAGAAAACTGAAGGGAGAAATACATGTACCAAAGTACTTAGAATATGATTTCTTAAAACAAACTCATATTTAGGAGACCCAGATCGATAATTTACATTACTAATTTTCTATCAGCATCATTAAATAGCTTCTACAACAAAAAAGATAGATAATATCACACTGTTTTGTCAAATGCATTATGTCACTTAAAAAGTAGTTAATAACAAACTTATGCAAATTAATAAACTGTGTGATTATGATCCTTAGTCATGTAGATAATATAGTTAAATTTCTATCAGGGTCTTGATATCATTTAAGATGGAAAAGAATTGGTGAAAACAATTCTACTTCATTACTCATTAGGATGATACATTCTAATAAAATAATGCAAAGATAATTGCTTTTATACAAAAGTTCTCGATTTTGGACCTCCCAATGTTTTAAAAATACACTGTTTCCTTGAGATAAATATTCATGGAAATTCAATGAGACAGATAGTAATGCCCTTCCACAATAGAGGCAGCCTTTAAGATTAACACATTACATTTCTTTTACTTTTTCTCTGCCATCCTGTTCTTGTCAGAGTGATCAGACATCTATTGATCTCTAGTTACTTTTGCACTCTATGGACCACAGTCCTTAACTCAGCTTTTTACCAGCCAATCTACATGCATTTTACGTGTTAATAAACATCTGTCTTCAGCAATTACCTTCAGCAAGGTCCTCCAGTCCTTTGTCAACGACTGGAGAAAAAAAGAAAAAAGAAATATTCTGTCTAAAATGTATAGTTCACTGTCAGGAAATTTTTCAGTATTCATGTTGATTAATTATCATTATAATTATAATTTTATAATTAGCATTATAAAACATATTTTCTCATTTGGAAAATGTTACATAATAACAATAATGTCACTTCATAAGTCAACTAAATTAATTGTTTCAGAGTTTCTCCAGCTAGAAGCCACATACAGTTTGTAAACTATAGGTTTTTAAAAAATACTTATTTATTCATTTATTTAGAGAGAGAGAGGGATAAGGAAAGAGAGTGTGTGGTGGAGGGGCAGACAGAGAGGGAGAAAGAGAGAAAGAGAGATTCCCAAGCAGGCTCCATGCTGTCAGTACAAAGCCCAATGCAGGGCTCAATTCCACAAACCATGAGATCATGACCTGAGTGGAAATCAAGACTCAGACACTTAACCAACTGAGCCACCCAGATGTCCCTGGAAACTATGCGATTACTATTACTTGCAATGGTATGTGTTTTATAGGTTTATGTGATAATGATTTATACGGTTGACTTAGCTTACTAATTGTTTAAGAGTCAATATATCTAATCATATTAGATATACTAGTTATATTTAGTTTCATGTGTCTAGATATTTGCATTACACTGTTAGAGGAATAAAATAATTCTAGGCGTTCAAGTAATCTATGCACTTCAGATTTTGAATTTAAAAAATGCTTCAAATACTCAAATGTTTCAATTATATCAAAACCCAATTCTCATTTGTATTTTTTGCTGTTTATCTATTTGTTTTTGAGAGAGAAAGAGCTTGTAAAAGGAAGAGGGGCAGAGAGAGACAATCCCAAGGCAGATGCAAGGCTGGATTTCACTAAACACGAGACCATGAGCTGAGCTGAAACTAAGAGGTGGACACTGAATCAACTGAGCTGCCCATGTGCCCCTCATTTATTTTTTATTTTCAAAATTTAACCCCTTAATCTGTATTAACAAAAATAGGGTATCTTAAAATCAAGTTGGAAGTCCCGCTTGTGGCTTCTTGGTGCACGGCCACACAAAGGTCACAGTTCGAGAATGCTCTTGAAGCTCTGGAGGGACGGGGTCCTTCTGCAGCGAGCACCTGGGCAGGTTTGCAGTCTGCCCTCCTTCCCAGATGCTGGAGTCCAGTCCGGCGGCTGCAGATGAGTGTCCACCGGGTCCCCCTGCAGTCAGGAGCTGTTGTTTTGCCCTCTGGTGGGGCTTCAAAGTAGAATCCACACTGGCTGCCCCTGTGGGAGTTAGCGGGAGGTTTTTAGGATAGAAATGTACATTATTTTCAAGCTGGTTTTCTTAATGTTTTTAAAGGATTGCTTCTTATTAGCTCTTTGACACCAAGTACTTCAAACATCTAGACCTATGCTCATCAAAGGGTAGGCGCCACAGCAGAGTGACAGCAGGAACGAGGTGCACCCCAGAAGCCAGTCACTGCCCTCCACAGTCCCCAGGGGACATGCCTCTGGGCTTCAGTGTCTCCAAAGCCCCTAGAAGCTTCCAGGCCACGGAGGGTGCTTTTCTGTAGGGGTGGGGGACCCTGATGAGGAGCAGTTCGCCTTCAGACTTGGAAAGCGCTGCCTGAACATGTAGACCTTGTGCCGAATCTGCTCTTCTTTGCAAATACTTTCCTTCAGACTGACTGATGGCAGATAGTAACATTACTTGTCACAAAACTGGTGGGGAAATTTTGCAAAAACCAAACAATGGGACACACAGCTATCAGGCTGCACAGAACTACAATTTTTAACATGAATTTGTAACTTAATGTTTCTGTTTATAAGATACTAATGATTTGCAATGTATTTTACTGGCCAATTAAAACAAACATTATATATTCTTTAAAAAAAACCAAGCACTCTTAGAAATTTGGTATCATAATCACTTTGTGTTGCTAAAAATTTTTTAATACTTTTGTTTTGTTAGGGCAGCTTCAGGTTCATAGCAAAATTGAGAGGAAGGTATATATACAGTCTCTTTAAACCCACATATACCCTGTCTCTATGCATACATAGCCTCCTCCCTTAAAAAACATCACTCCCTAAAGAGGTATACTTCTAACAGTAGCTGAACCTGTAGTGACAAGTTATGATCACTCACAGTCCATAGTTCACATCACAGTTCAGTCTTGGTGGTGTACTTTCTTTGGGTTTAGACAAACTTGCTCAGTTATTTTGAGTCAGGAATTCAGGGAAGTCTTGGCTGGATGAGTTGTGTTTAATTTAGGTGTCATAAACCTGAGTACCTAAAAGTAAATAGTCCATTTACATTATGGTTTCCTCCTTCACAAATCAAGTGCTTTGGTGGACATGGCTGGAAGGCTGGTCTGAGCTGGACAACTTTCCTTGTCAATGTCCAGATTTCTCTATATTCTCTCCAACATGGTAGATTAGGTCTCCAAGATCCTAATGCTGAAGCAGCCAGTTCTTTAAAAAAGTAGCCTGGGGTTGATATGGTGTCTGTATCACCAAACTATTGAACATAACAGGTAGGGGAAGCTCACTTTTATTCATAGAAGGAGTGGCAAAGAAGTCATGGCTCTCTTTATATTAGGAAGAACTCTCAAAAGATTTTTATTTCAAGCCATACAATTTGGTAGACACTCTGTTGAATAAAATAAGATGCAATGTTTCTAATATCTAAATATAGGGGGGGCACCTGGATGCCTCAGTCAGTTAAGCATCCAACTTTGGCTCAGGTCATGATCTCGCGGTTCCTGGGTTCGAGCCCCGCATCAGGCTCTGTGCTGACAGCTCAGAGCCTGGAGCCTGCTTCAGATTCTGTGTCTCCTTCTCTCTCTGACCCTCCCCTGCTTGTGCTGTCTCTCTGGGTCTCTCAAAAATAAATAAAAAAGATTAAATTTTTTAAAAATATAGTTAAAAAAATTTATCATGCTCTATGATTACAGATAACTTTATTATCCAGAAAATTTAAAGTCTTTTATTATTATTTGTCTCTGATTTTAATTTAGAAAGTAATGTCATTGGAAAGATTTATCTCATGGCATTTATTAGAGAGTACATTCACTTCCCTATGGTTTTGTCCTAACTCCTTATAAATGTTTGTCAATAGTCACACAGACTGAAAAAGTATAGATGGCACATTTGCCTCATTATAAACATATGTGTAAAAAAACCCCTCCTCATTAAAAATATCTTAGGGGCACCTGACTGGTTCGGTCAGTTGGGTGTCCAACTCTTGATTTCAGCTCTGATTGTGATCCCAGGGTTGTGCGAGCTAGCCCCACATTGGGCTCCACACTGGGCCTGGAGCCTGTTTAGGGTTCTCTCTCTCTCTCTCTCTCTCTCTCTCTTTCTCCCCCTCTGTCGCTTTCCCCTTTTCACACACTTTCTCCCTAAAAAAGAGAATAAATAAATAAATGAATGAATAAATAAAAAAATAAAATCTCAGAATATGTCAAAGTCTTGGTGTTTAAACAACTATAGAATTATAGATTCTGAAGTACAAAGGAAACAGAATTATTTTTAATAAAAGATAGACTGTGTTCTTATTTTTAAAGAGTTTAAGCATTGTTTTACAAGTAAATAATAATGCATTAAATTTTGGACTGCTATTTTCCAAAAACTTATATATCAAATATAGCACATTTTGTTAATCACCAATGACAATTATTTATCAAAATCATGCATATAGAGGAACAATTAATTGAACAATATTATGTACCATGAACTCTACATACATTGTCTTATTAATCTTGTTACTCTGAAAGAGAAGCATCATTTTCTTCTTTATTAATAACTTTGAAATCACTAAGATTAGTTTAAAGTTGTTGCTGGAACACAATTCCTCTATTTAAACAAGAGACTATGTGATTCTTAACCATGAAGAAAAATACTACATTTGTACTGGAGGGAAATGTAAAAAATAAAAACCTAATAATGCTTTGCAACTATTTTTTCCATTTGTCAATTCAGAATGAATTTTTTAAAACAACAAATAATAATAACAAAAAAGGTAAAGGGTAAATCATAAAGAAAATATGGGTAAAATCTACTATCATATAATGAAAATCTTGCAGACAACAGAAACCAGAACAATGTAATTAAAACAAAAGAGAACAAAACAAACAACTTTAAGTAAACACAATAAATACAAAAAACAGGGAAAAGTTGACTATACAATCCTCACCCCCCCCCAAGCCTCCCCTCTCATCCCAAACAAATGCTAAATCTTAGAGACATAGTGAATCTTAATAACAGCAACTTTAGATGTGTACCAATGTTCTTACAGTTAAGCAGGAAAAAATACATTTGAATCCAGTTTCAAATGGTATCATATCCATTGTTGTTTCTAATTAAAACACAATGCTTCTCTAATGTACAGGTCACCTTCCTTATGTCTAGTCCATCCTTTTGAGTTAATAAGTGTTGATTCAATACCAACAAATGGCCAGGCACCTGGGTGGCTCAGTTGGCTAAGAATTGGACTTCAGCTCAGGTCATGATCTCATAGTTCATGGGTTCAATCCCTGAATGGAGCTCTTTGCTCTCAGCACAGAGCCTGCTTTGAATCCTCTGGCTTCTCTCTCTCTCTGCCTCTCACCCTCTCTTTCTCTCTAAACAATAAACATTTTATAAAAATATTGATAAATGGGTACATTTTGAAAGTTCTTTATTATTGAGTCACTTTTTTCCGAAAGTTTTTATTTCTTTGTTTTCCCCTGATAAAGGAAAATGTAGTGAGAGAGGAGAGAAAGGGACAATAAAGATAATGTAATGATGATGAGGAGGAGGATGATGAGGATGCAATAAAATAACAACTTTAAGATTATTTCAGATTACTCATCCAGTCTTGGGGCAACTGACTGGCTCAGTTGGTTAAGCAACTGACTTTGATTCAAGTCATGCTGTTATGATCTGTGGGTTCAAGCCTCGCTTCAGGGTCCATGCTGACAGCTCAGAACCTGGGTCCTGCTTTGAAATCTGTGTCTCTTTCTCTCTCTGCCCTTCCCCCACTTGCACTCTGTCTCTCTCTCAAAAATAAATAAAACATAAAAGATAAAAGCTTTAAGAGAAGAAAGATTACTCACCCAGTCTTGATATTTAATCTTTTCAGAGATTATTGAGCATATTTACATGTGTGATGCTGTACATACTGCGAACAATCTTTTTTACTTGACTGTATATCATAAATGTGTTTACAAGTTTTAAAGATGCAATTGTTTTCCATACCCCTCTGTATCTATTAATCATGGGAAAATTCTTCTGCATACTCTTTCCTTTGTTTCGTCTTCTTGAATTGGAAATATTATTTACATATGAAGCATTTATTGTGTAATTTGCCATATTTTTTAATTACCTTCATTCAGTTTGTGATACTTATCTTTAATTTTATTTCATGGTATTTAAAATTTTGTGAACAAAACATTTCAATGTTTAGAAAGTATATCAAAGTTTTCCTTTATGATATATACCTTTGGTACCGTATCGTCAACTATTCGGTGTGTAATAAAGGTGATAGTTCTGAAATGAAAGCAGATGCACATGAATGCATTAAGCGTACAGATTCAGTGCTTCTAGTTACGTGTAAGCTCAGGGAGTCATTCCTAATTGCCCCTATTCTGATTTGTGCATTGATCCTGAATTGGCAGTGATAACCTTGCAATTTGATCTTTCTTTTCTTTTTTCTCTTTCCTTCCTTACTTCCACAAATATTTATTACTTTCTACATAGTAAACATTTATAACACCAGATGATATATGGGACATATCCCCTAACTGTAACGCACATAAAATATTAAGTTGATATTACATCACCACTCTTTCTGTTGATGTCAGAGGGTGATGGCACTGAATGGCAATTTTAAACTCTATGCTTCTACTAGATATATTGAATTCTGGGTGACTATTCGGAAACATATCATAGATGACATCAGCTTTTCTTTCTTTCTTTTTTTTTTTTTTTTAGTCTATACCGGCCCCTGATTGGGTATTTGACTCTTGGCCAGGCTTTTAACCTCTATGTATCCACAGACTTGGAAAATAAGGCAATTCTTTATATCTTAGGTCACTACAACCAAAACTTATAATACTGGAACTAGTATGAGGGACACATGGAGACAGGCAGGGCCCTACTTTATCAGACTGTAATAGAATTCCTCCTCTTTTATGTTTCCTAGTAATCACTTGGTCCTCATTATATAATCTTTCCCCCCCCATCATATCATCTTATTTATTAGAAGCCCTCACAATCCAAAATTATCTAAAAAAATAAATTACCTAAAAATACCAGAACTTACTTTGACAAAAGTTTCAGTCCAGTATCTAATTTCCAAATGTGGAGAGTAAACTTTTATCAATGTATTTGGTCCTGGGCTTTAGGTGTTTTCATATCTAAGGTGCTGTCATTTTCTGCTGTTGAAACTTGTTACTTACAACCTCTGACTCATCCCCTGTTCTTGCTCCTCCTTGTTCTGGCTCAGGCCCCAAGGAACCCAAGGTTTGAAGTCTTGTTAATTTATACGCTCATGCACAGCGTGTATTCCCAAACCTCAAATTCAGTGACAGTATATCCGGTTGTTGAAGGTTTTCTACTTCAACCACATTGGGTTGGATCTAGCTCTTCCCTGTAGATCTTTAAACTTGGGATTGTGTCTAACGTCAGTAGAGATAGTCTTCTTTCTTGATGCCCTGTTTGGAATTTTTTGACTCTTTTTTGTAATACTACCAGCTGGTACCATCTCAGTTCATCTGAATTTGCAGTAGTAACATTGAAGCTTAAAAATTGATTTTAATTCTACTTCTGCGACACTCTCTGGCCCCTGGGAAACTGTTCGCATCTCCTTCTCAGTGAACAGTTCTGCATTGGATGGTTTATAATTGCTAAGTTCCCAAGAAATTCTGGTAGCCCTTTCATCAGAAATGCGATGATAATTGGCATGCCTACCTTTGCAAATTAAAAGTTGCTTTTCAGAGGACTAAAAAAGAAAATTCTAGGGGAAGTTTGCAAACAAAAGCACATTTGGAAGTATTTTTTAAAAGTTTATTTATTTATCTTGAGAGAGAGAGAGAGAGAGAGAGAGAGAGAGAGAGAGAGAGAAAGGGCATGTATATACAAAAGCAGGGGAGGGGCAGAGAGAGAGGGAGAGAGAAAATCCCAAGTAGGCTCCACTTTGTCAGCACAGAGCTCTTGCTTCTTCGTACACACTGATGTTTTAATGAATTAAGAAGTTAAGTCAAACAAAATTATTCTTCCATTTGTGTACATTTTACTCTCCATTAGTAGGACAAAATTTTATATTTGATACACACAATTAAAATTTGTGATTAAATTGTTCTTTGGAATTAATACATATAGGAACTGAAAATTCTACATGAAACTGTAAGTTGATATATCACATTGTTCCTGAGTATTTTAAATTTTATACTCTGTCATAACATGACTGATGTTTTCCTCATTTAAGTTTATTCTTACCTGTGATCACTGCCTCTATCATCCCCCGTTACCCTCAGCTTTATATCGGTGGAGCACGTCAGACATAATTGTAAAATTCAAATTTTCATGTGAATAATTAAGCTGTGATTTCCAAGCTCTAAATAGAACTTCCTATACTCTGGTCACGCTGGTGCTGTAGTCTACAAACGACATTTCTTCTTTGCCAGGTGGCTTCTGATAGGGTCTGCCAGTTGAGAACAGGGAAGGAGCTTGGAAGGCTGAGAAAGTAAAAGGCGAATTGTTTCCTCCTTCCTCCTGTCTCTGTCTCTGCTGTCACTGCCCCAGCAAAAACCTTCTCTTTGACAAAAATACTTCGCCCCTTTTCCAGCCCCTTTCCCTTCTAACAGAGCTGGTCCCCTGCCCTGCCCAGAGGCACTGTTAGAAGCAACGCAGTGCTGCCACCTACAGGCCTACACTCCCGCTTGGGAGCCCCTTCCTGCTTGGTAGGCCATACAGCAACCGTCCTCCGAGATCTGATTCCCAGCCTGAGGCTCTGCTTCTCCAGTCTTCTACATCCACATAACACTATCCCGACTCCTTTGTTCTCTTGGACCTATGGGTAATGGCTGCTCTTTGCAGTCATCTCTTCTGTAAATTCAGTCTTCCCTTTTGGTCTTTTTAACTTCTCCACGTCCTGCATAATAAGTTCCTATTATTATATTTTCTTAACTGAAATTACTATAGTAGTTTATTCTCTCTCACTGAATCCTGATCAATCTTGATTTTTAACTGTAAATCCCATTAATATCTATATCCCCTGTCAGAGTGACAGGTAAATCTTGGTAAACTTGTTACCTCCTTGCAAGGAGTGACTAAGTCATGTAGTTAGTTGTAAATTAGTCCCAAGGTTTTTGTTTGTTTGTTTGTTTTTCTTGAAAGAGAGAGAGTTAGAGAGAGAAAGAGAGAGAATCCTAAACAGGCTCCACACTCAGTGCAGAACCCAATGCTGGGCTGGATCTCACAACCCTAGGATAATGATCTGAGCTGAAATCAAGAGTCTGAGGATCAGGTGATTGAGTCACCAGGTACCCTAAAATTAGAATACTTTTTTTAAGTTTATTTATTTTGAGAGAGACAGAGACAGCATGAATGGAAGAGGGGAGAGAGAGAGAGAGAGAGAAGAAGAAGATCCCAAGGAGGGTCCATTTTGCCAGTGCAGAGCCCAACGCAGAGCTCAAACCCACAAACTTGAGCCTAAACCAAGAGCTAGATGCTTAACCAACTGAGCCAGTCAGACACCCCTAAACTAGAATAATTTTAAAGTTCATTTTATCAATTAAAAAAGTTTTTCCCTTATTTTAAGACAACTAAGGGCAATAATCCTGTTATATTTTACAAGGCTCAATTCAACCAATAATTCTAATGGGGCTGGCATTTTCCTGATTATACTCATGTAGACTTTATGCAAACTACAGATTGATTAGAAAGAGACCAACAATTCAGATCAAGGTTGTTTTATTCTATAACAAGAGAAGATTGAGTGTGAATTGTGAGGTTTCATGGTAATCACCTGATAATTTTAAAGCACTAACCCCTGCCTTAACCTCTTCAAAAAATATAATTCTTGCCTGCATTGTTCACTATAATAGATAATAAAAATAAAAATATATGAAGAATAGATGCTTCCACTGAGAAGTTTAAAATATAGTCAGAAAGGCAAAAGTAAAAACATATAACTGTGTTTATATGGAAATATTATACTAATAATAATGACTGTCGCTGAGAATTTAATAAAATTAAGAGAATAGACAAGGAGTAGTAAAAGACACATCAAAATAACTGAAATAGCACACACGGTAAAATATCTATTGTGTTATTTTTAACCTATAAAAGTTCCCAAGGAAGGATTGCAGAGATATGTTATAGGTGATAATGAAGAAAAACATGAAAACTAACTGAGGGAAGAATTATGATATGTGAGGGTGTGAACAGTATGAACTGGTGGGAAAGAATTTATTAAAATAAAGAGTGAACCAAAGTCAATGGAACACAAATTTGAAAGGTTATTAGTCATACAACATCTCAAATTGAGATAATTCCTAATGCTGGAAACATCTGGGGTAGATTTTGGAATGTTGAAATCAGAAAGTTTAAAATTAATGTGCCATATAGACATGTCTAGAAAAATATACACATTTATGAGAAAATGGTCTACTAATGGGAATTTTTCCTTAGTTTTTGTGACAAAATGTGAAGACAAGTATGAAAACATAGATTATGGATATTAATTGTCAGTATAGGTATTATAGATGATAAAATTATGGTCTATTATGAATCTTTTTCTTCTAGGCAATAGAAGTAAGCATATAAGCAATTGATGTGATTTAAAAAGAAAATATCAAATTTCAATATCCAATAATATATTTATATATTTTTATATTTACACTTCCCATAACTGAAAATATAGAATTTGATGAGACTTGTGAGCACAGATATAGACACAAATATGTACATGCATATGATATATATACTTATATATATAACATACACACTTATATATAAGATTATATATGCATACATCTGGAGTTTATATATATATATTTTACATATATATGCACATACACACACACAAAATCACCTTTAGGATTACATTAAAATAAAAAGAGATGATAAATAAATGACATGGTAGGGAAAAGAAACACCAGGCAATCCAGGTTAACTATTTCTGTAAATAAAAACAAACTTATTTTAGATATTCCTAGCTACCAACATGTAAAAATTATCTAATTATTTATCACAAAAATTCATCAATTAATTAAATAGACCTGTAAAATATGGTTTTGAAATAGTTACCTACTTTTGTGTAGAAAATACAAATAAAATTTTATTTTTATTCATTAAATCCTTTTCAAAAAATAGAAGAAGAAAATGCAAAATCAGAATGATTTGGGTGGGGAAGAAAATTATTCATTTTTAAAGTATCATAAATAAGCACATTTTTAAAGTATCAAACTAAATTTTAAGAATTCAGAGGGAACTGGCACATCACATTACAGGCACATAAAAAGTTTCTGGTGCCCTGAGCAGATACGAGCTGATATGGTAATAATATATGAAACTCTGGAGAAATAAAGGGAATGCATGTAACTTATACAATTTTATATAAATTGTTTCAGTCAAGCTTAGGGGTGTTAGTAGGTGATTGAAAGCAAAAGTTTATGCTTTATGCATTAGCCAACTAGTTGACCAAATTATCATATTTCTATATAATTAAAGTTTCAAATGCAGCTCAAAATGAAAATGAATATACAGTGGTTACATAAAACAAAATATAAAGTCTTTAAAACTTAAAATTGAACAAATAAAACACCCTCAATACAAAACCTATGTGTCCAATTATATAAAGTTCCAAAACAAACAAAATGAAATGTAGAATTTAGAAATATAAATATTTATTGATAATTATGATAAAAGAAATAATGATACTTATAAAGCCAGGACAGTGGCTTTCTTTAGGGTGGTGGGAAGGGATTATCTCTTGGAAAAGTATCGAGAGTCCTTTGGGATCTTGGGAAGATGCCGTTTCTGGACATAGCTGATAGATACTACCTGTGCATTATCATTTTTGCATTACATTATGTTATTTAATAGAGAAAAAAAGGTTTTAACTTTATTATCTGCATGAAAGTGAAATATAAATATTTCAAAGCAAAGTCAAGGCTTTCTGTACACAAGGCTTTATGATCTATTTAAGTTTTGGAACATATACTCAACTGAAACTCCAGAATCTTCTTTGGAAAATATAGAGGGGAGTACACTGAGAGAATTTCAGTGGCATTTGATGCCAATGCTTAGGTAAAACTCCTAAAACTAATTTTAATATGATGTTAATGTGAACATATTTTTTAAAGTATTTTTTAATGATTTTTATTTATATTTGAGACAGAGATAAACAGCACGTAAGTGGGGGAAGGGAGAGAGAGAGGGAGACACAGAATCTGAAGCAGGCTTCAGGCTCTGAGCTGTCCGCACAGAGCCCGATGCAGGGCTTGAACCCACAAACTGTGATCTCATGACCTGAGCCAAAGCCGGACGCTTAATTGTCTGAGCCACCCAGGCGGCCCTGAGCATATTTTTGGTACACAAGTATATCTACACTTTGAAATTTATATATTAATTTCATGACATATGTTAACAATCATAAACTAACTGTATGTTGTGGAATGTCAGAAGAGCCGTGACACATACTTTGACAATACTACTATTAAGTTCTTCTATTGGGTACTGCTTGAGCAAAACACACAAACCAAAAATTTGTTTTCTGAATTATAGAGTACAACCTTAAAACATATCACACTAGAAGAGGGTTTTATGTTTGTTTGTTTTGTTTTATGTTCTTCCCTTTCGTGCAAGAATGAAAGAAAGAAGACTGCTGTTTACCTAAATTCTGAGACTGTCTCTGACCATAAGCCTATATACTTCTTGTCACTTAACAGGGAACCTTCTTAAGAATCCATGTGACCCACTTAAATTCATCATGATGTTACAGAAAAAAAGGAATTCTGAAAAAGCAGTTAAAGCTTTGGCTTTCCGTATCTCCACAAGGTATTCTGGCTCATAAGTGTTACAGTCTGAAAAATCATGATACAAAAATCCAATAAATGTTGTAAAGAGCTTAAAATTGTTCTAATAGGCTTTTCAATTAGGTTAAACTGAGCATAGCGGTTGTCAATTAGAGCGGACCTGCACCCAGAACTTATTCCTCACACAGTTATTGAGACTCAAGCATGCAGTTTAATGAGGGACGGCAGTAGGTGATTTGAAGGGATACGGTGTATTTGCAACTCTTCATTATATAAGAGTGCAAGTATATACACATAGTATATTTCAGAACTTTAGGAAAATATTAATGGAAAATTGACTTTAGGTCTCTCAACCTCTAAAATTTTGTTCAAAGCATAACATTTATTTGTAAGAGAAAAGAAATAGTAACGGAAATAATTTACTTTCTTTTATGGAATGTGAAAACTATGTATACCAAGTTGCTTTACAAAAGGAACTATTATTTATTTATTATTTATGTATTCCTCAAATTAGGCCTAATTTCTTGCCTGATCATATTGAAATCTGGTATTTTCTTTAGAAAACTCCTTTTAAATTTTTCTTTTTAAATCTTGTTTCTACTCTGATTTTTATTACAGGAAAAGAAATTATTTAATGACAATTCATAACCCTTAAGAGGTCATTGTTTTAACCACTTGACTTTTGAATTCCCTTATGCTCATCATGATGATAAGTTTTGCATTTTTTGATATCCTATATTTTTTAATAAAATGAAATCAATATATAGATACTTTTGTCACTTTCAGCACTAAAAGTGATATATTTGTACTTCTAACCCACTTAAACTTTATATTTCTTTATAAATTTCCTTACTGGACCAATTTTGAAATTAACATTAGGTCTTGCATATAATGTCGAACATTTTGCTAAACACACTTAAAGTTGTCTGCATTCATTAGTAATTGTTATTTGGAAGAGTTTATCACAAATTCCTCCCGAAATAAGGACTCTTCACATTTGATTGCACTATAGGAACATGTTTTAAGTTTCATTGGCTCTCTAATAATTATCAAATGAATGAAGCTTCTGAATAAATAACTCCAAGAATTATAAGACTATGTTGGTTTTATAGGCCTCCTTGAAATTGAAGTCCAAATAAAATCTGTGTGAGCTATACAGTACTTTAATTAAACTACGCACTGCAGGGTGAATGGTAAGCTAAAAGGAACCATACTTCTCCTCTGACAACTTTGCCTTAATGTTCTTTGTCATTATGTAGAATTTATAGGTCAATACAAAAGAAAGGGGAGTAGTTAAAAGGTAATTGTAATATTTACTTTAATCACTGGATTTAGTAATCATATATTATCCTGATGTTGATGTTGTTTGTACAAGTTGTATACATTTATAATATATAGGGCTCATTTAAGGAAACAAATGACTAAGTACTTCTGGTAGAGAGAGAATTAATACAGCATAAGAAATTAGGAGCATACACAAGATTTGGAAGGGCTGTGGAAGAGATATCGGGAAGCCATTTTTAGGAGATTTGTAAATCCAAACATTGCCAGAATGATCTACAACAGAAACTCTACGGGTAGTTTTCAGGGGACTCACTTATTGGTAGCCACTGCCAATGGTCTTAGCTACCTGCTGAAAATGAATTAACAGATGACCCTTCCCTTCCAAACTCCAAATTGTGTGCAATTTTCTGACTGGCAGCACGTGACCAGGAAGCATAGAATGAAAGGATTTCTGTGAAATATAGTTCAAGGTTCTTTCCTGTAATAAGGACAAAAAAAATGTGTAAGGGGCAACAAGTACAAAATAGGAAATGCGGATCAGATTTCAAATATTCTAATTTTGGAATGATTACTATTTCCTGGAGGTACATTTGTATTGTATCTTAAAGCTGATTAATTGGGATTACTGACTAATTCAGCTGAAAACCTAAGTGTATGCTTAAGCATCTAACAGGGATACTTCTTCTCCAGCAACGTTTTAAAACAAGATAAAAACTAATGTGAGTGACACTATTACATAACTGACATTTATGTGAGTGTATTTTAATTATTTTGTAGCTGAATATAAGTCATTGCCATCATGTTGCTAGACGAATGTCTACTGGTATTGGATTTTACTGTGTTAAGGGATAGATGAATGTATCCTGTTCATTTTCTTGTGTAATTACAAGATGTGACTTTTTTTTACCAGTAAACAAAAATTAGATTTGAATTTAGTAGGTATTAATATTTTGTTGTGAATCTGAAGCAACCTTTTCATTTCAAGATGGTGAGCTTAAGTGTATACTTAAGTCTTTCTTTTTCATATCACATCCTAGAAATAGTAAAATAAAAGGAATAAAATAAAGAAATGGATACATTAGAAAGAAAAAGCAGAAATCTTTAAGAGCCAGAAATTGTAAATAATCCTTGATAGACTGAAAACTGACCATTTCTGATAGAAGCCATAGGACAGGATAAACATTTTAATTTCCTGCATATAATGTAGGTTCAATACCAAGGGAACTCTGAGTGTGGAGGTGATAAAACACAGAATCAGGATTGGTGGGAAAAAAAAACCAACAACAATAAATTAGTGACTTTGGTTACTGATGTCAGAGGCACTAATAAAATAGAAAGAAAGAGGTCTGTCACCAGGCAGAAACAATAACACAAGGAGCTTGGAAGAAAAAGACAGAGTGAAGCTGCAGGTGACTGATAACACATTTCTTTTAATGACATCTATGTTGGGTGATTTCTTCTTAGCAAGATAATTGAAATTCTGGACTTGGGGACATGGATATTTGCTTGTTACCTCCTGGGTTTGTCAGTAAATTCCACACATAAAGGCAGATGACAGTCTAACAATTGATCTTAAAAGTTCCAAAGCAAGAGGCAAAAACTCATAGAGAAAAGTTAATATTATGAAAAATAGAACAAGCTCAAAAATTGAAGAGTACACACTAGAAATAGAGATAATAGAGCAGTCAAAGACATCAAAATAAATGTAATTATAGAAAGAGATAAAATAGATTTTGTACTTATTACAAAAGAGAATAATTGATGCATATGAAATAAATGATATATACATATAAAAGAAACTAGATCTCATAGACATATATATTAAAGAAATTAGATATCATAGACATTATATATATAAAATTTGTAAAATGTAGAACATCACTCACTAGTACAATAGATACAACTGAAGTAGAAACGAATTAGGTGGAAAAATTGACTAAGAAAGCAAAACTAAATGGCAAAAAAAAAAACGTTTTAAAGAGGGATTAATAGGGGCACCTGCGTGACTCAGTCAGTTGAGCATACAACTTCAGCTCAGGTCATGATCTTGTAGTTCATGAGTTCCAGTCCCACCTCGGGCTGTGCTGACAGCTCAGAGCCTGAAGCCTACTTAGGATTCTGTATCTCCTTTTCTCTCTGTCCCTCCTCTGCTCTCTCTCTCTCAACTAAATAAACATTAAAAATTTAAAAAAAATAAAGAAAGATTAATAGACAAATATTTGGCATCTTTAAGGATGTCCAATACTTAGTTTCCCTCCTTCTCTGTCTCTGAGTTTAAAACAACTGAGAAATAAAAAAAGGAGTAAGGTTGATGAAGGCCAGATGTTCACCTTTTCCACTGATAATAACTGGGCTGGATATGGAATTCAATGTGCAGATTAATTGTTGTGGCTCCAAGAACCCTGGAATCAAGCAGCTTATCCACCCAGGCACAGGGCACACGGACCCGTTTAGGCCATCTCCTGTAAGTACAACTTCATTGATAGTTTATGGTACCCCAAGTGGATCAAAGAACATGTTTTTTGCAAGCAGGTTAGATACAAGTAGAAAGAGATGAGATTACCAGGTCTTCTTCTAAAATTAACAAATCAGGTAAAGAAGGAGAAGTATAGAAGGTGTCCAGGGACATCCCAAAAACTGAGTTTCTTCAACATGGAAATATATATCAAAGTTTTGGAAAAACAGCTCCCCCAAGCAACATAGACTAGACATTTAAAAATAGCAATCTTATAAGATTTTGAGAAGAGACAGTACAGAGAATAGATGAAAAGTAACATTTGAATAAGTAATGGCCAAGATATTCTAGGCAGCTAAGGAAAAACAATAGTACAGATAAATGTAAATATACACACCCACATGCACACACACACACACACACACACACACACACAGATAATGATAGTTCAATTTCAGATCATCAGGAAAGAACACAAGATGTTAAAAATTACCAGGGAAATGCATGTGGAAGAAGGTTGCCTGCAAACATATGACAACAGACTTGATTATCAATTAATAAGACAAGATGAGAATGGAATAACAGCTTCAAAGTTGAGGGGAGATTACTTTGAACATAGACTACTAAACTAAAAAAAAAATGTTATCACTGCAACATGAAGACAAAATAATGATTTTTTTGTAGAAACTGGGAAATCAAAGAGTACGACCTGCAATTCTTGTTTGAAAGAATTATTAATGAATATTCCCTAGCAAAAAGAAAAAATAACCTGAAAATCTGTTGGCCACCTTCCCAAATATGGTATTGGAACAGATAACTCCTTCAGAGTTCCTCTATAATCTTCTAAGTGTCATAAAAATCTTGAATGAGGTACATTCAGAACATTAGTACTATCTTGGTGTTTGTATTTTCTAGGAGTATGGTTTGCCTTATAAAGTTAGATTTAAATGAAATGTTTTGTTTGTTAAGAGTTAGTGGCATATGCTCTCTTATTAAGATGACTGTACTGATTCTACATCATTGTATTTAGATTAATGCATTTTTGTTAGTGCTTAATATTAAAATAGTGTGCAAGAAAACATATTGAGAAACAGAAATTCACATTCTAAGTAAGATATTTCTTCATATCTGGCAAAACAGCCATCAATGTATAAAGCAGGAGAAAATCAATGATATAGAAATGTTATTTTTTTCTTATTCTGGAACTTATCAATTAAATATTCACATGGCAAATCATATTTCATCAATATTGCATAGGGGCCCAATGCCACGCAATGATTAAGGCATTGTTTTAGTGCTTGTTATATCTGAGTTACAGTCAGATTTATAATTTCCTGGAATTTGACCTTGGGCAAATGACTCAACCTTACTAATTTCAATGCTTTCTTCTCAGAAAGATATTTCCTGAATATCTATTCAAATATGCACCCTTCAATCTTATCCCAGTTTACCATTATTCCTTTATCCTGCTTTATTTTACTCTTTGGTCATTATTATGACCATTTTAGTACATACTCATTTCTTTGTTTGTTGCTTGCTTCACCTGCTAGAATGTAAATTCCATGGGGACAAGAACTTGTCTTACTCATTCCTGTATCCCAGGAAAAATCAGTAGCTGAAGCGCAGAAATCACTCACTAATTATTTAGTAAAGGAATATATGCATGCATGAATGAATAAATGTTCTAAAAAGGGTTAAAAGAAGTCATTTTCCCTCTTCTTAAATATATATGGGGAAATTTGAAAGTACATCTGCAGCAAAACACAATGATCTATAATTTCTTATGTGTAGAACTTGAAGAAAATTCGTCCATTCAAAAATAACACATTACACTTTTGAATTTGTCTTGTTACATGTATTAGTTAATATAAATAGGAAGTGATTATATTACACTTTTTTCTTTGTGGAAACGGATTCTCAGAGAGGTAAAATAGAGGTATGTGTGAGTATGTGTGTATGTATGTTATGTTTTGAGATATCTGGAGACATGGGTAGAGATATAGATAATCAGGAGGAGTTGATTCCAGAAATAAATACCAGGACTTTCGCTTCTTAGCATATATCCCTCCTTCTTGAAGTTGTCTTTAAAGTAAATGTTTTTTTTTTTTTCCTCTTTCAGCATTGCTTAATTGTAAAAACAGAAACAAAAGATGGTTTTTCCAGGCAGCAGCTGAAGTCATGGCAGGAGGGGCATTTTCTTAATGATACCACGGGTCTGACTGGTAGAGACCAGTGGTGGTCAGAGTCAATGAGCATTTGGTTATGCCATTCTCCCAGGCCATCTGTGTACTAATGATGGTGGTGATGCCAGGCCCAGGCTAATGGCAATCAGGGCTCTGCAAGTAATACCACTTTGGGCTGATCTTTTGGGTAGAGTTATTTACAGAATATGCAAATCAAAAAGTCCTTAATTAACATTCTCAAATTCTCCTTTCTCCTCTCTATGTAATCCTTCAGCATCATTGTTCCCTCTTGAATATTCACTTGCAATTCTTCCAATATTTCTTTTCCAAAACAACTCTCGGAAGTAAATTATATTTAGGGTTCTTAATCACGGAAGGGTTTCATTTTTGTGTGATTGCAGGGATGACACCAACAGGGCAGACTCTCAAAAGCAGCTACTTTGAAACAGCTATGCCACAGCAGGACATAGGGTGAATACATTTGATAATGAAAGATTTTGTAATTTACAAATCATTTATTAAATTGACTATCTCTAAGAGGCTTTCTATTGCAGCTCGACACTCCTTCTCTTCGTTTTATTATTTTAGCAATTAGCTTTATTTTGTTAAATTCAAAGGAAAGATAATCAGTGTGCAAGTTTCTCATGCTTCTATTCTCAGGAGGGGGGGGGATGGATTTTGAAATATTTAGCTTCTGTGCAACAATAGAGATTTTTCCTGGCTACGCTACTTAAAGATACATCCCAGAAATCTAAAAATATGACAAAATGATAATTTTATTAGAATAAATTTATGACTTGTGTTCAGCCCCATATTAAATAGAAACCAAAAAAAAGCTATAGTTGGGTAGGAGAGATTATAAGAAATGATATTGAACTTACGGTCATTTAAATATATTGAATATAGCCCCATAATAATTAAAATCATTTTATGTAAAGGGGGTTATTTAAAATTTTAACTTATATTTCAAAGTTCAAATTAACTTTTATTGGAATGAATATCATACTATTCTATGTCTATATGTCAACTATAGCGATGAAGTATTTTTGCAGTAAGCTAAGAAAATGTTTTTTCAAGCCATAAAGAAGACTTCTAGAAAAGATCGTTGATTGAAACAAAGATATTAACCTATTCTACAAGCAAAATTGTTTACACGTAAAATTATTTATAAATTCTTTTCAAATTATGTCTTCTCTCTTTGCAGTTTTAGTTACCATGTGAGAAGGCAAATATTTAATATAATTAGCTTTCCAGAAGGGAGACAACCTATTTGTTAATGCCATAATAAACTAAATAAACAAGAAAGAAAGAAAGAAAGAAAGAAAGAAAGAAAGAAAGAAAGAAAGAAAGAAAGAAAGAAAGAAAAAGAAAGAAAGAAAAGAAGGAAGGAAGGAAGGAAGGAAGGAGGGAGGGGGGAGAGAGGGGAAAAGAAGGAAGGACGGAGAGAGGGAGAGGGTAGGAAGGAAGGAAGAAAGGAAAAAAGAGAGGAAGGAAGAAAAACCGTTTCCTTCTATAACTTGTCATAAATAGTCATCCATGTGCTCCTCACAGTTTTTCTGGTATTATTAATTGTTTTTATCAGCCACCAGAGTCTGATGCACTTCCTGTTTGGTTTTTTTCCCTTTGATACCTATTTTAACCTTACTCCATGGATCACAGTGTCAAAAGCTCCTTTGTAGTAAGTTTTGTTTTTAAAGCAATGTGGTATTTTGCAAAATGAATAATAACTGTGTTCTGATTTTTAAGCAACTTGATTTTCTTATACTAGATTATCTATAGATGATGCTTCATAATGTCACACAGTCTTGAGAGACATATTTTAAACTATTCTTCACTACTTCTCTATAATAAAGAAATTATATCCTCCTTTTTCAAATCTTTCGTTGTCCATTTTCCCTCTCTTTTATTTATTTTATGAAAATAATTTCCAAAAAACTTATTTTAATATTTGATATTTGGATTTTAATATTTAAATAGTATCCAAAAATATTAGTATAATTTTGCAAGTTTGTTTTAGAATTTGTGGCTTATAAAAATTAAATTTAAAGCAATGATGGATATACTTATATTAAAAAAGTCATGCTATTCTATGCAAAGATATCTTATACTATTCAATACCAAGGTTTATGCACACCACACCCTTGATTGTCTAGGTACTATTTTATTGAGAAATATTCTCAGTCTAGCATTATCTCCTTCAACATGGTCCACACTATGGAAATCACTATAACTATCAGACTTCATTCTATTTGATTGAATATGTTATCAATTTCAATAATTACCTCATATAATTGTAAAGAATCACCAACAGCAAAAATTTCTTAATTTTCATAATTGTTTTTCATTTGACAAATTTGTGACATGTATAAGAAAATTTGAATCCCTCCTCCGGTAGATTACCTGTAGAATCTGCAGTGAGTGCTGCTGATTTTGAAAATAAAGCAGAAACTAGTGACCACAAGCGTAGCATACGCATCATCAGATAACACTACGGGAAGCCAGTTTCATAAATGAAAGGCGTATAGCCAAGGGCATTGTCTGACACAAAATAGGTTCAATATGTTCGTTAGACATTTGTTCCCCAAATTTCTCTTGACTAAAAACTACTTTGTTAACCCCTATATCTACAGGTTTTATCAGAGTGCCTCAAAGACGACATATGTGACAAATTGTCAATGTTGCAAGTTGTTGACAGTATTAGAAAAATCCATTTAAATACCACTTCCTCCCTCCCCTGTGTAAGAGTATTCTGTTTGATTTACTTACAGAATGAATTCTTTTCCATGCTTTTGTTTAGATTTATAATTGATTCTGTTTGTTTAGTACATTCATTTGCAAGTTCTTAGGGAAATCTTTACAGCTCTATAGAATTCATAAGTAATATTTAGTTTATTATAATTCAAGGTTACAGTTAAGATATTGTATATTGAGCCACTTTATTTACAATTTTGAAGTCAAAATGTTTTTATTTGCACAAAGAAAAACTTAGAGATGGTGATAGAGAAATCTTAATACCTTATAAAGTAAAACTTCTAAATTCTCATAATGATATACTCAAATAAAACTAAATAGATTTATTAGGTGCTTACAGATACAGAAATAAAATTATAATGACATATACTTTGAATTGGATGTTATGAGAGATGCTAGAATTTCACTAAATAAGTATGAAGTCATAGCTTTTGACAATTAAAATTATTTATGCAAGGTGCCTAGGTGGCTCAGTCAGTTGGTTAAGCCTCCAACTTCAGGTCAGTTCATGATCTTGCAGTTCATGAGTTTAAGCCCCGTGTCAGGCTCTGTGCTGACAGCTCAGAGCCTGGTGCCTGCTTCAGATTCTGTGTCTCCTTCTCTATCTCTCAGTCCCTCCCCTGCTCACACTTTATTTGTCTGTCTGTCTCTCTCAAAAATAAATAAACATCAAAAAAATTTTTTGTATTTATACTACCTGAAATTAGTAAGTTACACATTCAAATTCAATTTGAGTTTATACATAAGGAGAAATTATACACATAAAAAGAGTATAACCACTCCATTACATTTGATAATGTGATTTTTTCTTTAGTTAAGATAAGTCTTTTAATAAAAAAATATATATTTATTAACTCCAAGTCATTCTAAACTTGAAAACTGATTTAGATATTCATGTTAAATGACTATGAGTTAAATGAGTTAAATGAATATATACATTTCAAAACATACACACAGACCACATTTTTGGGTCAAAATTTGTTTCACAGACTACTAATATCAGAAACACTTTTGATTCTTCTTAAAAAGGCAAATACTTGGAATTTTTCCTAAAAAGTGATCAACAAAATTTATATAAGAGGACCTAGAAGTATACAATTTAAATGTCTCCCTAAATATTTTTATACATTAAAGTTTAAAAATAACTGCCCTAGATTATTTTTTGTTGTTTTTTATATTCTTTCAATTTTACATATATATACCTAGGAATAGTTGTATTTGATTTACATAGAAGCAATTTAAATTATGATTGCATTTATTAATCAGAAAAAAAATTAGAACAGTTGTTATGTATTAGGTGTCTAACTGAGCTTAATCCTCTACATACGTTATTTTTAAGGCCACAGAATTTTTTTGAGGTTGTTTGTTTATTCATTTGAGGAGAAAGAAAGTATGAACACAGGAATGGCAGAGAGAGACACAGAGGGAGAATCCCAAGCAGGCTCTGCACTGTCAGCTCAAAGCCTCACACAGGCCTGTGGCTCATAAACCCCAAGATCAGGAACTGAGCAGAAATCAAGAGTCAGATGCTTAACTCACTGAGCCATCCAGGTGCCCCTAAAGGCCTATAGACATTTTAAAGAGGTTAAAGGGTTTAACAAACAAAGCCTAGGGACACATTGAAATACAGTGGTGACCCCAAATTAAACCATATCTAATAATATAGATGGTATTTCTCAAATCCTGAATAGGACATGAATTTTTTTTTTTTTTACGAAATTAAATATAATGTATTTCATGGCAATTAAAACACCAAATATTGGATTAAGAGCAGATTAAACACAGAAAAAGAATTAGTTAACTGAACTAAAGAAGGATCAAGTGAAATTTCCTAAAATACAGTACAGAAAGACAAAATTATGGAGTCTAACATATGCAATTATTTTCCATCATTTACAATACAGTAGTTACAATGACACTCCAAACAGAAAAGCAAAGTAAAAAATCAAAACCCCCACTTCTATTTCATGTAATTAGACTTATACAGAAATTAGAAGGTTATGTACCAACTAGTTAATCACCTAATTTCACAGCTATCTGAAATGGCGATCGTTATATAGCAGCTTATCTATGATACATTCAAGATAAATGATACAATTTTTAAATGTCCTACCCAATATCCCATGACATGCTACACCTGTTTTCCAATTTCAATCTTTTTCTAAGTTTTAGTAAGGATAGAATTTTTTCAAACTCCCATACGTTCTTGTCTCAATATCACTTATAATTTTAGCAACTTGCGTTTTTCAATAAACAGATGCCAAGATGATATAAAATAAGCACTATATTATAGCAAGAATTGTTTTTGAAGTAAATGGGAAAGGATAAAGAGAGGGTCAGGGAAGACCTTCAGACAGTGATGTATGAAGGATGAAGAGGAAAAATGAAGGAAGGAAAACAAAACCAGAAGAAAATGAATAGGCAACCGACAGAATGGGAAAAGATAGTTGCAAATGACATATCAGATAAAGGGCTAATATCGAAAATGTACAAGGAACTCACCAAACTTCACAATCACAAAACAAATAATCCAGTGAAGAAATGGGCAGAAGATATGAACAGACACTTCTCCAAAGAGGACATCCAGATGGCCGACAGACACATAAAACGATGCTCAACATCACTCATCATCAGGGAAACACAAATCAAAACCACACTGAGATACCACCTCACGCCAGTCAGAGTGGCTAAAATGAACAAATCAAGAGACTATAGATGTTGGAGA
>NC_043704.1:34341700-34347899 GCF_006229205.1 Suricata suricatta | reverse complement strand
GAGTACTACATGGCAATGAGAGGGAATGACATATGGCCCTTCGTAGGAAAGTGGATGGACCTTGAGGGTGTCATGCTGAGCGAAGTAAGCCAGGCAGAGAAGGACAGATACCATATGTTTGCACTCATAGGTCTAGCAGGAAAACAGGAGAGGCCTAATGGAGAACCAGGGGGAGCGGAGGAGGGAGAGAGAGTTGGGGAGAGAGAGGGATGCAAAACTTGAGAGACTATTGAATGCTGAGAGTGAACTGAGGGTTGAAGGGGAAGGGGGAGAGGGGAAAAGAGGTGGTGGTGATGGTGGAGGGCACTTAAGGGGAAGAGCACTGGGTGTTGTATGGAAAACAATTTGACAATAAAATATGGAGGAAAAAAAAAAAAGAAAGTAACCTTACTTTGTAGGCCAGTTCCATAGAATATCTTTCCAGGTCCAAGGGGCTTCTCATAAAAAAGATTTCTGATCAGAAAATTTAATGATGCAGACATTCAGCAGACATAACCCAGTTCTATTATCCCTACCATGCTTATTCACTGCCTGGGACATCCATGTAAGTCTATGGCCTTAGCGTGAACATTCATGAACACTATAATAGACCCAAAGTTGCAACAGATAGTTGGAGACTGTATGCCAACACCTCACGTCAGGTTCTCTTGATGAGAAAAATTCATGCTGTACCTCCATGATCCACACAAATGGATTCTGGAAAACTCTTTACTACACAATGCATTGACATACTGAAGGGTATGGGTGCAATACTATTTCCTTTGTATTTCCAGAGCATCTCAAATATTTATTGTCAAATACATGTTTATAGAAAAAGGATCTGAAATAGAAATAATATCTTCAATCAAATAAAATTTGATTTTAAACACCATGTTAGAGAATTAAAATTAAAGGGATATAATCATAAAATATGACAAAGTATTGATTTTTAAAAGGGAATCTAAAAATATATCTTATGAAGGAGATGGCTCAATTTTGAATTTATTTTAATAACTTTATTAATTGAATTTATTCAATTCTATTATGTATTTGGAGCTGGAGGATGGATTTTAAACAATTTTTGATCATTGGGATTATTGATATAGTCTTCAAACAAAAATAAGAGAATGAATCAAATCACCTCTAAAGAAAAACCATCACTATTTAAAAGGATACAGATCTTATCCATGTTGTTACTCTAATGGTATCTACCATGTGAATTAAGTTTTGAATGATTGTATGGGTGAAGAAATGTTCATATTATAAATAGCTTTATTGACATGATTAAAACAATGTAATTACATAATTTAAATTTTTCATGAATCAGCAGTTTCTCGAAGTATGGTGCATAACTTAAACTGTTTGCTGATTTCTTCCTTTGTACCTGATTATTTTATGTTTGACATGCTCAAAAAATATTCTTTGTGACACATAAATAGCTCTTAGCAGTAGGTAACCAAAATGAGCTTATAAGGTTTCTTCAATGCAATAAAACTCAGTGGAGAAATACCCATCGAGCAGGGATAAAACCATTATTCTGTTACTGTGGGCATAATAACAAATTAAAAGTTTAAAGCACCAGTAACTTTCAAATTCTCTTAGAACAATACCATATGCTTGTATCTCAAAATATAATCTGGAATTTAACTGTGCATGTAAGAAAATCTACGCATACATATTATTGTCAAAAAATTGATTTGTCTTCATTGAAGTCCACAGGGTTGCAGGTAATGTTATAAACTCTACTCACAAAAATAGTTGTTAAGTAGGTTTTAAAAATCTCCAACTGAGGTAATTAAGGGAAAAAATTCTGTGGAGAATTGAAAACTGAAGCAATTTAAAACTAAATAAATACAAGTTTATAAAAATGTGAATCATCACTTAACATTCTATGGCACATGAAAATAAGCAGCAAGCCTTATTATATGTTTTGTTGTCAAGTCTCTTCAGAACTAAGGCACGTATTAACTCAAAATAATACTAAATTATATTTTTGTAGAAGAATGGATAGAATTGTCTTTCTATAAACCATTTTCCTTTCTATTTTAGACTTAAATAAATCAGAACTATAGTCTTTACTGGAATACTTTTTTTTTTAACAATGACAGTTTTATATATAAACAAGTAGTACTAGCAAACAGCTAGTAAACAAGTATACTATACTAGTAAGATCTGAACACCTTCATGTTTCATATTTATTTTTACATCTACCCATATGATGCAGATACTGCATTTTAGATGCCTTACAATATGATGAAGATAATTGCCATAATTCCCAGATGGGAAGAAGAGAGAAAATCAGTACATTTGGTATTTGTATTTGTCTGGTAACTCTAGAAGAATATTGGTCTGCCAAGTTTCTCTTTATAGGGGCGCCTGGGTGGCTCAGTTGGTTAAGCCTCCGACTTCGGCTCAGGTCAGATCTCACTTTCGTGGGTTCGAGCCCCGCGTCAGGCTCTGTGCTTGCAGCTAGCTCAGAGCCTGGAGCCTGCTTCCGGTTCTGTGTCTCCTTCTCTCTGACCCTCCCCCTCTCATGCTCTGTCTCTCTCTGTATCAAAAATAAAACATTAAAAAAAAAGTTTCTCTTTATAATCCTGACAGAGGGGAAGCATATTAATCAGGGTTCTCCAGAGAAAGAGAATCAATAGAAGAATCATATACATATATATGCCTTCTTTCTAGACAGACAGAGAAAGAGACAAAGGGAGGAAGGAATGGAGAAAGTGGGGGGAGGGAGGGAAGGAGGAAGAGAGAGACAGAGAGAGACAGAGAGAGAAAGAGAGAATTAATGGATATAAGGTACTAGCTTATTCCATTTGGAGCCCCACATTTGCCCTCTGCAAACGGGAGGCTCAGTAAGTTGTAGTGTAGTCAAAAAGCCTGAGAGTCAGAGTATTGATGCTATAGATTCTGGTCAGATTCTGAAGGTTGAGAACTGGAAGTGCTGAGAAAAGGAAAAGATGGATCCCTCGGTGTACTTTTCTGTTCTATTTAGGTGCTCAGAGGATTGGAGGAAGCCCACCCACACTGGGGAAAGCAGTCTGCTTTCATTCAGTTTCTTAATTCAAATGCTAATCTCTTTCACAGACACACCCAAAAATAATGTTTAAGTAGGTATCTGGGCATTTTTGACCCAGTCAAGTTGACATAGAAATTTATCCCAGGAAGGAGACAAAGTCATGGGGAGAATTTTATTTTTCTTAAGCACTTATGAAAATCACTCATATAAAACAGACGTGATAGCTAAAAACCATACAAATAGTTAACTGGCCATTAATGGTTTATATTCTACATCTATACAAACAGAGGATGGGATAGACACCTATATCTTTGCTTTCTTTAACTCAAAAAAAAAAAAAAAGGAAGATAAGCAATATAAGCCCAAGAGGAAAGATAAAAGGAGCGAATATTATAGTAAATCAAAGATGTTAATAAGATGTTGGAAGAATGCATCAAAGTGATATCTACATTAGCAGAGAATAGAAAGTTAAAAGCTAATTGCTTGTGGGCACCAGGATGGCTCTGTCGGCTGAGCATCTGACTTCTGTTCAGGGCATAATATTACAGTTCAGGAGTTTGAGCCACACATATGGCTTGCTGCTGTCAGTGTAGAGCTCGCTTTGGATCTTCGATCTTCCCCTCCACCCTGACCCTGCCCTGCTTGCACTCTCTTTCTCTCCAAAATAATTAATCATTAAAAAAATTTTTAAAAAGAAAGCTAATTGCTTTCATAAAGAGACCCAATAAAAAGCAACCTTATGTATAGAGAAAATAATAGAATGTCTCAGCAAATAAAATTCTTAAAGACTTCTGAAGGAAGGGGATATGAAAATAAAAAGAATGGTTGAAGTTTGTTTAAACATCAATTAGAATGCCAAATTTTCACATTTTCTCCATGCAAGCTGTTCCTTCCACAACATTGGCAAGATAGAGAAAGACCTTCTCTGACCTAGCTTAGGCAGACAGACTTCATATATGGTAAGAGGAGGGTGGGATCATGTAAAAGTCAAAATGCTTAGTGATATTCTTCCAACCTTGGATTTCTAGAGACTGGCAGTTAAGGTTGTCCTCACAGGCAGGGGCATATTCTCACATTTTTAATAGATTGCTAAACTTCATTGATAAGCACAACGATACACTAAATAGCCATAAGAGAGATCTGCTTGAGCTGGAGTATTCTAACAGTGTGAAATAGTATTTCAAACTATCGAGGAGGTAATTTCAGAGGCAGTCCTTTCCTTCTGTGCATAGATTTATTCATCTATTAATTTAAACAACACTTGTCTGTCACCTATCATTGCAGACATAATTATTTCTGCCTTTAAAGTTGGAACCTAATAATTATAATGCACTATAATGCAGAATCAAATAGGATTTGTGTAAAATGTATTTGGAGCACACATTTTAGCAGACAGTCAGGGACTGTATGTTTTGGAATTTTACTGGTGAATACAGACTCTGCCCTCAAGCCAGAAAGAAAGAGGATATAATGTTAAAAAGACGAGAGAGAGAGAGAGAGAGAGAGAGAGAGAGAGAGAGAGAGAGAGAGAGAGAATAATTGAGATGAAAGGTGAGTTGGCTTCTTCAACCAATGTAGATAAAAGTTGAATTTTATGGTCACAGAACCCAAGGCCTTTCAGGTTAATTATCACATGCACAGTCTCATTAATGATTATCAAGAACTAATTTTTATTAAGGATATAGCCACAGCTGCATTTGGGAAACAAAAGTATGAAGCCAAAGAAGCAATTAGAAATTTTAAAAAAATAGTTTATTGTCACATTCGTTTCCATATAACACCCAGTACTCTTCCCCACAAGTGCCCTTCTCCATTACCACCACCTCTTTTCCCCCTCCTCCTCCCCCTTCAACCCTGAGTTCATTTTCAGTATTCAATAGTCTCTCAGGTTTTGCATCCCTCTCTCTCCCCAACTCTCTTTCCCTCTTCCCCTCCCCCTGGTCCTCCATTAGGTTTCTCCTGGTCTCCTGTTAGACCTATGAGTGCAAACATATGGTATCTGTCCTTCTCCACCTGACTTATTTCACTTATCATGACACCCTCGAGGTCCATCCACCTTGCTACAAATGGCCAGATTTCATTCTTTCTCATTGCCATGTAATACTCCATTGTATATATATATACCACATCTTCTTGATCTATTCATCAGGTGATGGACATTTAGGCTCTTTCCATGTTTTGGCTCTTGTTGACAGTGTTGCTATGAACGTTGGGGTACATGTGCCCCTATGCCTCAGCACTTCTGTGCCCCTTGGGTAAATCCCTAGCAGTGTTATTGCTGCGTCATAGGGGAGTTCTATGGATAGTTTTTTGAGGAACCTCCACACTGTTTTCCAGAGCAGCTGTACCAGTTTACATTCCCACCAACAGTGTAGGAGGGTGCCCGTCTCTCCACACCCTCACCAGCATCTAGAGTTTCTTGATTTGTTCATTTTAGCCACTCTGACTGGCGTGAGGTGGTATCTCAGTGTGGTTTTGATTTGTGTTTCCCTGATGATGAGTGATGTTGAGCATGCTTTCATGTGCCTGTCGGCCATCTGGATGTCCTCTTTGGAGAAGTGTCTGTTTATGTCTTCTGCCCATTTCTTCACTGGGTTATTTGTTTTTTGGGTGTGGAGTTTGGTGAGTTCCTTGTAGATTTTGGATACTAGCCCTTTATGATATGTCATTTGCAACTATCTTTTCCCATTCTGTTGGTTGCCTATTGGTTTTCTTGATTGTTTCCTTTGCAGTGCAGAAGATTTTTATCTTGATGAGGTCCCAAGAGTTCAATTTTGCTTTCATTTCCCCTGCCTTTGGGAATGTGTTGAATAGGACATTGCAGCGGTTGAGGTCTAGGAGGTTTTTTACTACTTTCTCCTCGAGGGTTTTGATGGTTTCCTGTCTCACATACAGGTCCGTCAACCATTTTGAGTTTATTTTTGTGTATGGTGTAAGAAAGTGGTCTAGTTTAATTCTTCTGCATGTGGCTGTCTAGTTCTCCCAGCACCACCTGCTAAAGAGGCAGTCTTTTTTCCATCAGATACTCTTTCCTGCTTTGTCAAAATTAATTGGCCATACATTTGTGGGACTAGTTCTGGGTTCTCTCTTCTATTCCATTGGTCTATGTGTCTGTTTTTGTGCCAATACCATACTGTCTTGATGATGACAGCTTTGTAGTAGAGGCTAAAGTCTAGAATTGTGATGCCTCCCTCTAGCTTT
>NC_043704.1:34273719-34341600 GCF_006229205.1 Suricata suricatta | reverse complement strand
CATTTCTTGGTGTCTTCTTCAATCTCTTTCATAAGTTTTCTATAGTTTTCATCATATAGTTCTTTTACATCCTTGGTTAGGTTTACTCCTAGGTATTTTATGGCTTTTCGTGCAATTGTGAATGGGATCAGTTTCTTAATTTCTCTTTCCGCTGCTTCATTATTGGTGTATAGGAATGCAACTGATTTCTGTACATTGATTTTGTACCCTGCAACTTTAATGAATTAATGGATCAGTTCCAGAAGGCTCTGGTGGAGTCTGCTGAGTTTTCCACGTAGAGTATCATATCATCTGTGACAAGTGAAAGTTTGACTTCTTCTTTGCCAATTCTGATGCCTTTTATTTCCTTTTGTTGTCTGATTGCTGATGCTAGGACTTCCAGCACTATGTTAAACAACAGTGGTGAGAGTGGACACTCCTGTCGTGTTCCTGATTTCAGGGGGAAAGCTCTCAGTTTTTCCCCATTGAGGATAATATTGGCTATGGGCTTTTCATAAACTGCTTTTATAATGTTTAGGTAAGCTCCTTTTATTCCAACTTTCTCAAGGGTTTTTATTAAGAAAGTGTGCTGTACTTTGTCAAATGCTTTTTCTGCATCTGTTGACAGGATCATATGGTTTTCATCCTTTCTTTTGTTAATGTGATGGATCACATTGATGGATTTGTGGATATTGAACCAGCCCTGTAACCCTGGAATGAATGAATCCCACTTGATCATGATGGATAATTCTTTTTATATGCTGTTGAATTCGATTTGCCAGTATCTTGTCGAGTATTTTTGCATCTGTATTCATTAAGGATATTGGTCTGTAGTTCTCCTTTTTTGCTGGGTCTCTCTCTGGTTTGGGTATCAAGGTGATGCTGGCTTTGTAGAATGAGTTTGGAAGTTTTCCTTCTATTTCTATTTTTTGGAATAATTTGAGAAGAATGGGTATGAGCTCTGCTTTAAATGTCTGGTAGAATTCCCCTGGGAAGCCATCTGGCCCTGGGCTCTTATTCATGAGAGATTTTTGATAACAGATTCGATTTCTTCACTGGTTATCAGTCTGTTCATGCTTTCTGTCTCTTCCAGTTTGAATTTTGGCAGTGCATGTGCATTTAGGAATTTGTCCATTTCTTCTAGGTTGTCCAGCTTGTTGGCATATAATTTTTCAATGTAATATCTGACGATTGCTTATATTTCTAAGGGATTGGTTGTAATAGATCCCTTTTCATTCATGATTTTGTCTATCTGGGTGCTCTCTCTTTTCTTTCTGAGGAGCCTGGCTAGAGGTTTATCTATTTTGTTTATTTTTTCAAAAAACCAACTCTTGGTTTCATTGATCTGCTCGGCTGTCTTTTTAGATTCTATATTGTTTATTTCTGCCCTGATCTTTATGATTTCTTTTCTTCTGCTGGGTTTGGGGTGCTCTTGCTGCTCCCCTTCTAGTTCCATGAGGTGCTCTGTTAGATTTTGAATTTGCACTTTTTCTAGTTTGTTGAAATAAACCTGGATTGCAATATACTTTCCTCTTAGGACTGCATTTGCTGTGTCCCAGAGATGTTGTATTGTTGTATTTTCATTTTCATTTGTTTCCATTTATTTTTTAATTTCTTCTCTAATTGCCTGATTAGCCCAATCATTCTTTAGTAGGGTGGTTTTTAACCTCCACATTTTTGGAGGTTTTCCAGACTTTTTCCTGTGGTTAATTTCAAGTTTCATAGCATTGTGATCTGAAAGTGTGCATGGTATGATCTCTATTCATTTATACTTATGGAGGGCTGCTTTATGCCCTACCATGTGATCTATCTTGGAGAATGTGCCATGTGCACTCGAGAAGAAGGTGAATTTCCTAACCTCAGGATGCAGAGTTCTAAATATGTCTATCAATTCCATCTGTTCCAATGTGTCATTCAGGTCCATTGTTTCTTTAGTGATTTTCTGTCTGGTTGATCTATCCATTGCTGTCATTTGAGCATCAGACAAACTGCTTTGAATAAGAAATGGGATAGCCTAGACAGGATGCTAATTTGAGTCTGATTTCTGAGCTACAGCTAGACACATGGGAAACGGGGGTCATAAAAACCAGTGCAAGTGTCTCGATTTGTTCTATGACAGTTTAGGACCAGGACAGGAAATCTTCATTGCAGAAATGACAGTATGCAGCCAGGATTACCTAGCTAATAGTGCTGCAATCAAATGACTACTTTTTGCGATTAGCCCTCAAGTTCCTTGTGTCATCAGAAGATATTGAACTTCCATGTATATTTAAGAATATTGTCACAGAGGTAACATGATAAGCAATGGTTTGCAGGGATCTATGGTCTGAACACAAATGGAAAAAATAGACTGTTTTCTCTCCCTTGCATAAATTCCCCTTGCCATTCTTTTCTCTTTCATAATACACCTTTTATTTTCCTTTAGAGCAGTCTGTTATTTGCTAATTTTACTGTCTTTCCACTAGAATGTAAACTCCACATATGCAGGGATTTTTTTGTTGTTGTTTCATTCATATCTCTACAGGCAGTATCCGGAACAGGAGCCAAATAAATATGTGTTAAATGAAATGGATAAATAAGAATCTGTTGAGTAAGTTGAGGAGATAAATCCATTCAAATAAGGAGTATTGTTACTCCTTATTTGAATGGATTTTGTGTTTTGTTTACCATTGCTTAAGCAAGGCTTTTCAGAGAAACCTTATAGATAATGTTTTCATTAATGGATAATTGTTTGGAAATGTAATGTGTTTATGCATTTTTGTTAAGACCTATAAAAGATTATGTATTAATGAAAAATTATGGTAATCTGGTTTCAAACAGTAAAGCCCTGGAGCCTAAGAGGGAAATTGTGACTCAGACTAGCGAGGAAGTGATTTTCTGCTCCTCAGCTCTCAGCTTCCCAGTCTCAGGACAGAGCAGCTTTCATATTTGGAGTGTTTAGAGGTTATGTTTTCCAACAGAGTAATCATTTTACAGTTAGCCTGGTCAGAAGAAACTCTGGTGGGAGACTTGAGCAGTAAATTCAGGCAGCAGTTCTTCCATGTACTTCTTCCCAGTGACAACTGAAACACCCCTAGGGACCCCCAAACATACATTTGGGCAACATTTTCGATGAGAGGAAAAGCTAGGTTCCCACATTTAGAGTATCAGGCAACTATAGTTGTATGTTAGAACCTAGGGGATACTGGAGTTACCTATAAAATAGGCTCTGATTAAGTTCAGGGGACTTAATAGGATTTTTTCTCAAGCATGCACCGGGATGTCTCAGTGGGTTAAGCCTCTGATTCTTCATTTTGGCTCAGGTCAGGTTCTCAGGGTTCTTGACCCCACATGGGGCTCTGTGCTAACAGCGTGGTCTGCTTGGGGTTTTCTCTCTCCCTCTCTGTGCCTCTGCTACACTCCCATGTGTGCATTGCAGAATGTCTCTCAAAATAAATAAATAACCATTTTTTAAAAGAGGCATGACAATGTACAATTCATTAAAAAAATAAGCTGGAGATATATGAGAGAAATTCAAGTAGAAATATTTTGTCCACGAAGCAAAAGAAAGCAACTCATTTACCATGGGGACCATCATCAACTTAAAACAACACTTCTACAAGTGTCAGTCAAGTATTCCCAGTATTTACCACAGATGACTAGTGTCTCATGATACTGTCAAACCCAGAACAGTCCACACCAAACACAGTTACTTTGTTTCTATCCCAACACACAGGCTGAGTTCAGTTATCTTCCTTTAATGTTATCAACACCAAACCGGGCAACAAATTTGGAAAACATTATTGCCTCCTTCTACTTTTGAATTTCTCACATCTAATATTTCAGAAAATCTTTATGTTCTCCTCAGTTGATTTGATCATTCTTGTCCCTTTCCATAAATTAAAAGTCTGACCAGAAAAACATTAATTAATCATGGCTAACATATATTGAGTGCTTACTCTGCATCCAAAGGCTTACATAAAATATATCATTGAATGACAGAGCAATTCCTAAGTTTACAAAAATGTAAACTGAAGCTTAGAAAAGTTTTTGTTTGTTTGTTTTTAATCTTCATAATCACAACTAGTAAGCATTAGAGCTAGGATTTTGAAGCAGGCAGTCTGACTCCTGACCCAAGCTGTTAACAATACCACTGTATGCCAAAGACATCAAGTTTTACTATAAAATTTACCCTAGCTCCCCACACTCTACAAAAGTTGGCTCTTTTAATTTCAGGACATTGAGAATGTAGAATTGGACAGAGGGAGCAAGTAAGGAGTTAAGGCCAAAGCCCTAGGCTGTTGCTAGGACTGTCTGGTATTAACAGTTATTTAAACGGGCTTTTGTTTTCATTTTGCATTTAAATAATGGCTAGAAGGACTCAAAGGGAAAAACTAAAGAAGTTGCTCAATTACTAATAATATTTGGAAGTAGTGACACAAGAGATTGTGAAATAGATATAGTAAGCAAAATGTCTTACTCTTTCCAATATGAAACCTAATATAATTTAAGCCATTGCATATTGCCTCTTTAAGTAGATAAATGAGATAATGACAACTTGAAAAGTACTCTACTTCTAATCCTACTGCCATAAAAATTAATTCTTATAGGTTGTTACATTAAGACACTATTTCCTAAAGGATACTTATTTTGTGATAATAAAATGATTTGTTAGAAATGCAAAAAAACCTACAATTATACTTTCTGCTTTTTTTGGTTAATGCTTAAGAAACAAAGTTTATATAAGTACCAATAAAAAGTTGTATGACAAATTTAAACAGCAACTTAGTAAGAGAAAAGAAGCTAAATTATTATTTTCCACCATAAACTATGTCAGTGTGACCACTTCAAATATTATCAAGAAGTTAAATAAAGACTATCACTCTCTTAAAACACACACACACACACATTCATCTTTCTCAGAGAACCATTTTGAGAAATTATAAAATCTATATCAAAGACAAATTTTTAGTTCTACAGGTATAATGGGACATCATTCAATTATGTTTTTTTTCTTAAAAGGTATTTTTAAGACATGATGAGGTTATCTTTGGATAAATAGCATAAACTATATGACAGTAACTGCTCCCTGAAATCAGAATAATTACTTAATTTGTTGTTTTATGCTTAGGGTTAGCAGAGTAATTAAATTATAGAAAAGTTACTAAATGAATACATAAATATCTGAAAAAAGCATGTTTGTAATTATAAGGAAAATTGTTTTAAATATATCTAAATATTTTATGATATTTTTCATTAAATGTGAAGTTTTATTGACATATATTTCTTTATTCATAACATAATTTGAAGGTAATAGAAAATCTGGGATTAGATTATGAAACATGAAAATTAAATAATGACAAAAAAGTTTTCATTATATTTACAACAAATTACATATCACTCACATTGCTTTACCAAAAACACTTTTGTATGGTTGGGGAACAAATTAGGAAAATAGAAAAATATCAGTCTGATAATATGCCTTTGGTTTATTTTGATAAAATATTTGATTAAAAATACTCTCTGTTATAATATTTAAGGAGTTGATCATAGTGAAAAGAATAAATTCTTTTAAATATTGATTCAATATTCATTTAAAACAGTTCTTTGCCTTTTCATTTATTTAAAAACTTGTGCTTGTGCTTCCTTGCTTACTATGGTATAAATCTCAGTGCACAATTAACTGTCTCTTCATCTACCTCTTCACCTTTTCCCCTCACATTTCTTTTTTTATGAAAAATTTTTGTTTATTATTTTGAGTGACAGAGAGTGATCAGAGGAGGGACAGAGAGAGAGAGAGACACAGAATCCGAAGCCCAGAGCCCGAAACAGGGCTCGAACCCACGAACCAAGGGATCATAACCTGAGCCAAAGTCAGAGTCTTAACCGACAAACCATCCAGGTGCCCCACCTCACATTTCTTAATACCATGTCCTGTTTGGGAAAAGTGTTAATCCTATGAATGAAATATTAATAGGATTGATAAATTACATAAATATTACACTATATATTACATATTACAAATATATAAACATCTTATATATCATTCCATTTCATGGTACAAGAGTGAATGTTTAGTGTTCAGTATTTTCAGAGATACTAGGAAAATACAGTCTAAAATAATCTACAAATCGACAGCAGAGGGCACCCATTTACTGCTATGAAGAAAAACTGAATTAGTTCTCTAGGTACATTTTTCCATAAGCCTGTAGTGCTTTGTCAGTTTATTTAGAAAAGAAAAAAGAAAGAAAATATGCTTTTTCTCCCAAGACATATTCTGAACTGAGAAATATTTGAAGTGGAATCAATTGTGATTAAATTAAAATTAAACTCATAAAATAAAGTGAATAATTTTTCCAGAATATACATGTACAAAAAAATACATGTACAAAATCTGTCTTCCTGTCTGTCATCTGGCTTGCTCTCATCTTTCTGTCATATATGTTATCAATCATCTTTTCTCAAAATGCATCTCTATATACCTATAACTTCTTATGTTTATCACAATGAATTTCATTTTCTCTGTATAATTATTGACAACAGCCTTTGAAATGATGTAGCATAACTGAATAATTTTACTTATTTATTATACATAGCTAATGCTGTGTATGTCCACATGAGTGTGTGTTTGTGTGTTTGTGCATGTGTGTGTGTGAGAAAGAACGAGAAAAGAGAGGAAGGAGGTGAGAATTTTGCAGTTGTAAACAATTTTTGATGGTTTGATATTTCTGGATTTTTCTTAAAATATAAGTAAAAGAAAGGAATGGAGCCTTTAATGCAAATAGTGACTTTTTAGAAAGTTACTAGAATTAAGATTTGAATTTCATATGGAATTAGCTGAGGATGTGTACACTTATTTCAAGTTTAAATAAATGCCTTTGATTTACATTTTATATATATATATTTTTTTCAATGTTCCTGGCCCTAGTTTATTTATGTACATCAGCATTTTAAAATAATTAATTCCAGTATAGTTAACTTACAGTGTTATATTATTTTCAGATATACAATATAGTCTCATATATACAATTCTACACATTTCTCAGTGTTCATCATAGTAAGTGAACTCCTAACTCCCATCACCTATTTCCTGAACGCCGCCCCCGCCCAGGAACCGCCTGTTTGTTCTCTGTAGTTAAGAGTCTGTTTTTTGGGTTGTCTCTTTTTCACTTTGTTCATTTTCTTTGTTTCTTAAGTTCTACATATGAATGAAATCATATGGTGTACATTACATTTTATGTGTATTTCTCTAATAAAGAACAGGGGTGAATATGATTGATCTGGTAACCGTAAGGCTTACATCATGTGAATCACTTTAGTCTCTTATGGTTCTGGAATTTGCTCTGTTATCTTTTGTAATAGAACTGTGTGTTTTTATTGGTGAGCATAGGAAGTATGATTTTAATAAATATTAGGTAAAAAAGATGTTTTATCTATCCATTAGGCTTCAGAGTAATATATGTTAATCAGAAGAAAATAAATAAGGATTTAATGTTCTTTGTTTACAACAGGTCACACGAAAGAATACATGAATGTATAAAGTGTGACCTTCACATTTTGCCAGTTTTAACACCAATAATTAGTAATTTTATAATACTCAATTCTATATTTCATGCTCATTTTAAAATAAAGGAATAAATTAACCTTTAATGATAATCATACATAATATGTAATTGGAAGTATGATTGAAAAGCTTTAAATGTAAAATTTAAAAATATGTTTATTAGCAGTGAATGTTATAAGTACTATATTTAATCTAGAATGTCATGATTTCTAAGGAATTCAGTAAACACAAAGAACTCAACAGAACAACAAAGGTGAATTTTAATTGAAAATTTCTTTAAGTAAATTTTAATTTTGAAATTGACTATGGTTTAATGGGAGATATAGAGAAGGAAAATATACACCAATTCAAGCAGAGATCAATAGTAAATATTTAGTTAATATTGTATACCAAAACTCTTTTACTCATTTTATTAATGTTTGTAGTTTGTGTTTTTTAATTTTTCAAGTTAGTATTTAATAAAATTTGTAAATTATCAGTAATGTGTATCTTCTAGTTCTCAGTTATGATTATAACAATTATATAGTAATAGCACTTAATGGTTTTTGTTTACTTAAAATTAAAAGATTGATGATTAAGTAACCTTGGACAATTTGTTTTCTAAATGACTATTTTATTTAGTGTTTATTTTTTGAGGTAGAGAGAGAGAGAGACAGAGTGTGCGTGGAGGAGGAGCAGAGGGAGAGAGGGAGACACAGAATCTGATGTAGGCTCTGGGCTCTGAGCTGTCAGCACAGAGCCCCAGCCCTACACAGAGCCCAGCCCTACGGGGGGGGGGGGGGGGGGGGGGGGGGGGGGGGGGGGGGGGGGGGGGGGGGGGGGGGGGGGGGGGGGTTGAACTCATGAGTTCATGACCTAAGCTGAAGTCAGATGCTTAAGCGACTGAATCACCCAGGCCCCCACTTTGGACAATTTTCAAAGTGAATTTTTGTCACAAACATCTAATACATACAGATTTAATTATATAGTTAATTTGTTCTGTCTATATGCAAAACAGCTGCTGCTAAGTCAGAACACTTAGGGAAGTATTGCTTTAGAAGGAAGAGGAAGATGCAGCATTTGCATTATTCAATTGAGGATAAAAATAGGCTAATGAAATCAGAGGAAATAATTTGTATTGTTGACTGAAATATTTGGTTATTTTAAAGAGGTTGGTGGCAGCATCAAGGCATAACCATATATGTTTTCCCATTGCTGTTCTCAGAGTCAAGTATTATTTTCAGAATAGTGAACAAGACACCAACACACCCTGAATAAAAATTAATAATGCTACTCTAGTCCTTCTGCTCACAAGACATATTTTGCATTAAATGTAATAAACTAAAAAATTCTTTCACAAATATATTATGGACTTATAATTAAATAAAAAATGGAGAAAACCAAGATATGGGGCTAAGTTTTCCAAAAATTTAGTTTTGAACTTTAGAATCTTATATGAAAAATTACTTTCTGAACATCAGATTTGAGACATACACTTATGCATAGTTTTAGGTAAAACATGAGCTTCATATTAGTAAGCAAAAAAGACACAAGCACAACAGTAATATTTGCTTCCAATGTTTTAAATTTGGAATTTCCTAATTGACAAGTCTTACCTGGATATATTTCACCATATTTGCTGTAAAACTCTAGGTCTCTCAATATCCTTCATTGTTACTACCTATCCACATATTTTCAAAACTGTCATTTTAAGCATATTCAAATTCCTCAAGCAATACCATAGATTTAGCAATAAAAGTGTGTTTATTGGTCATAATAATGTTAATAAGGTAGTGGTATTGTTTTCCTTGTTCATACATACGATCTTTTTCCTTCCCGGATTTGGTTTTTGTTTTCTTTTGCCCTCTATTTAAACGAAAGTTGATTTTCATCTTAGAGGTTTGGGCAATGTTTTCAATGCAAAATGATAGTTTATTAAAATTGTCAGCATTCTTACCAATCGATGCAGATGGCAACATGATCGATCTAGTTATTGCAATCAGTATGGATTTTATACAAAGCATCAGCTGTGCCACAATCTTTTGGCCCCAGAAACTGCATCTTTTTTTTTTTCTAGATCCCACCTTTTAGAAAAGAGGTGTTAGATTGAATACAAATTCGCAAAAAGTCATTTAATCAGTTGAGCAGAAGGCGGTGAATGACAAGTGAACCTGTAGGGACAGAAGCAAGCCGATTGCTCTTGATGGTAATAAAAGCGGGATAAAACAACAGAAGGTTTTCATAAACACGATGGTGTCTTAGGATAAAAGCTCAGTTAATTAGGCAATTAGTAATGTCTAAATGAAGAACTAGCAATGCAAGGTGTTTGAAGGACAGGTGTCTATTTTTAGTGTCATGTTTAGCTCAATGCCTTATCAGCCTCTTTTTCTTCCAGCCTTTTCTGTTTCTGATAAGAGCTGAATCAGAATGGAAACCTCAGTCATATTCAATTTGTTCTTCTGCCTCTACCATTTAATTAGTCAGTCATCAGATATTCTACCATTATCTTCACCATCCTCCCCTAAAAGACATTGTGCCTGGCACTTTTCACCCAATAGCTCATTTTATTCTCTGTAGTCTGTGATGTAGGTTCTATTACTAGTTCTTGGTCTCAGATGACAAAAGTGAAACTTAAAAGTCACATGGAAAATAAATGAGAAGGAAGGTTTTGAATGCTGACCTAGCTGTCTCTACGGTAATGGTTTGAACCATTATGCAATACTGTACTCAGGGGTGGAGGGAGTTCTGTCAAAACTGTTCTTTTTCTTCTCTCAGTGCTTCTCCATTCTTTCTTCATCACTAACTTAATCCATTGTGTGTCTTGATTTGAAATTGTTTCTCAATCTCTAGTTTCTTTTTAAACTGTAATCCAGCCTACTAAATACTGTCAAAATGGTATTTCTATGTCATATCTCTGTTCACAAAACTTTAAGAAGTGCTTATTTGTCTCAGGAGCCATCTTTAAGCAGGTCCATCCTGACTCCACACCATATACCCTGAGACTCTACTCAAATAAAATGGAAATATTTACCTTGCTCCAAATTTGACATGTTTTCCCCCTAACCTTTATTGCTTTTCTTAAACCATTCTTTCTTTTTGGAAGGTCTCTCTCCCTTTTGACTTTGGTTTATAAGTATACTGTCTACCCTCTAAGCTTCAATTCAAATGCTTGTTCACCCATGAAACATGCGAGAAATCTCCCAGAGGTATAGGAGTTTCATGTTTATATATCATGCATATATAAAGCATATACTTTATATGTATAAAGTATATAAATATAAAGTATATAATTATACTTTATATATATATATATCTTCCATATTTTGTCTCTCCTATCAAATAACTATCTTTTCTAATGTTTCTCATCATTATGCTCATAATAGATACATGTTTCTTAATCACATATAATACGTAACTGTGCTAAAGACAAATTCTTTTCATAAAACAATAATTCACATTCTAAGTACTGGTCATTGATCCTATTTAGAATATTAACTATTCCATGGATAGATATTATTTTCTCATTTTTGTATTTCTACCATAGCATAGCTGAACAATGAATACACATATTCATTCAATGATAAATAATGATGATTCAGCAACAGACGAAACATGAATGGAAAATATTGCACAATTTATGTATTTTATCCTACTATATTATAATCTCTTTGACTTAAGAGAAAGGATCATGGCTTACTCAACTCTTTGGTGTCTACAGAACCTAATAAAATATTAAAATAACAGCTTATACTTAGGTAATTTTTATATTCTTAGAATTAATGATCACTAATAAAATTAAGCTCTTGATAGATACATAAAAAATAAATAAAACTTTCTTGGGGCACCTGGGTGGCTCAGTCGGTTAAGCCTCCGACTTCGGCTCAGGTCAGATCTCACATTCGTGGGTTCGAGCCCCACGTCGGGCTCTGTGCTGACAGCTAGCTCAGAGCCTGGAGCCTGCTTCCAGTTCTGTGTCTCCTTCTTTTTCTGACCCTCCCCCTCTATGCTCTGTCTCTCTCTGTATCAAAAATAAATAAAACATTAAAAAAAAACTTTCTTAAAATTGTCATTTTTCTATTATTAGGGTGCCTAGGTGGCCCAGTCAGCTAAGCATCTAATTCTTGAGTTTGTCTCCAACTCTTGGTTTAGGCTCAGGTCATAATCTCATGGTTTGTGTGTTTGAGCCCCTTCTTGGGCTCTGTGCTGATAGTGTTGAAGCTTCTTGGGATTTTCTGTCTCTCAGTCTCTGTCTCTGTCTCTCAAAACAAATGAACTTTAAAAAAAGAAAAAAAAATAAGCATACCTAGGTGGCTCAGTCATTTAAGCATCCAACTTCAGTTCAGGTCATGATCTCACAACGTGTGAGTTCAAACCTGTGTTGGGCTCTGTGCTGACAGTTCAGAGCCTGGAGCCTGCTTTGGAGTCTGTGTCTCCTCTCTCTACTCCTTCCCTGTTCATGCTATCTCTCCTCTCTCTCTCTCTCAAAAAATAAATAAACATTTTAAAATGTTTTAAAAGAAAAGAAGTATTATTAAAGTGATATTTTCAAGTGGACAAAAAAAGCAAATATTTTCTCTCTTATAAGAAACTTAATTGTATTTACAGTTTTCTGAGCTGGGTTTAAGTTATCACAAATATTTTATGATGTTTTAAAATGAAGAATTCTTCATCAGAATGATATAAAACACTAGACAACAAAAGAGGAAAGCTAACTCTCTAATTGGATTTTTGAAAGAAAACAACTAAAAATGCACATCATTTATATTTCAAACTAGATTTTATATGATACAAAGTTTTCTATTAAGAAAAATGTCTGCTATTAAAAGTCTAAAACCATTTGATTTGGCTTTTATGATTATTAAATAAGTATCAAAATAGTGACAATTTTAATAGCCCTCTATTGTAAGACATATTAGAGAAGTTATTTATTAACTTAAATCATGATGTTTTAGATAGTTTGGTCATAATAATTTCATATATTATCATTATTAAAGTGAATATTTTCTCTGTAAGTTTATACATATTATAAACTTTGAAAAATAATTGGGCACTGTCAGTATTTCACTTTATTTTGGTGCAGTGTGAAATAGACTTTCACTGGAGTAATTCCCTAATTTGAATAAGTGGACTGTGGCATTTAAATTAAAAAGAGTACATGTTAAATTATCAGATCACCAATCAGCACTGTCTAGTCCAAAGAGAATCCTCCTTGAAAGTATCTGAAAGATTTTATAATAATAATAAGAAAGATAATTGACTTTTAATTGATTGCTAAGTCCATCTGTCAAAATGTCATTAGTACTTCTTGAGTGGCGAAAACACACAATGATACATTCTGAGTTTTTAATTAAGTCAAAAGTACATGCAATCTAAACTTGAATTATTCTTAAATTAAATGCTTAAATTACTTCTACTATTATAATAAGAATAAGTTAAAAAGTCTTGGTTTTAATTTAATTTTTTAAAGTTTATTCACATATTTTGAGAGAAAGAGCAGAATGAGTGAGGGTGAGGCAGAGAGAGAGGAAGAGAGTGAATCTCAAGCAGACTTAATGTAACACACGGAGGCCTACCTGGGGCTCGATCTCACGAACTGTGAGGTTATGACCTGAGTTGAAATCAAGAGTTAGACACTTACCTGTCTGAGCCACCCAGGTGGCCCCTAGTATTATATTTTAATTTTAATTTAATTTATATTTTAAATTTATAATTTAAAATATTTATATTTTGAGCAATGTTTTAAACTCATTCAAGATCTCAAACATACAACTAAATATTAACTGTGACTTATTTTAATACTAAAACCTACCCATGTTTAAAATAATGCACATTTACTCTTATGTTTTATGAAATAAGTCTGTAGGTGTGTCTCTATAGTCAAATAAAATAATGCTGATACCCCAGAAACTACTTGTGGACAGGACATAGTATAAAATAATACTTATAAGTGGTTAATAGTTGCCAAAGTCAGAACCATGTGCTTTGCATATGGTATCATATCTTCAAAACAACTTTTACTAATGTGGTTTTTTTCATAGAGATTAACTCCTCTAACTTTATAACCTTTATAAGTGAGAGAAATGGTACATGAAACCGAATCTATCTGTGTCTAAACACCAGATTATACAATGTGTTACTCTATTATTATCGAACACCCTATTATAAAAAAATTGCTTAATAAATGCTTACTATGTTTGTACTTAACTAAACCAGCAGTAACCCACCTCTAGACTATAGGCCAAATTCTGTCTTGTAAACGTTTTATTCAATCACATCTTTGCCCATTTATTAACATATTGTCTATGGTCCTTCCCTAGTACAGTGGAAAAGTTGAGTAGTTAACACAAAACCTAAAATAGCTACCTTACCATAAAATTTTGCAAACCCCAGATGCAAGCTGTATTGTGCTATGTAAGATTCTGTGTACAAAAGGGTGACTGTATCTATAAGAAGGAGATGACCACTTAAAATTTATGATTTCAAGGATTACAAATAATCTAACAACCTTTCCTAAATTTTTCCCTAAAGTTAGTAATGCCCCCCCTTCAAATATCCACATCCTAATCCCCTGAATCTATTAATGTCACTTATATGGAAAAATACATTGATGATATGATTAAGTTAAGAATATTGAGATGGGGAAATTATCTTGAATTATCCAGGTAGGCCTCCTATATAATCACAGAGGTCCTTATAAGACAGAAACAGAAGATCAGAGTGGAGGGCACCTCATTCGCTCAGTCAGTTAAGCATCCTGGCTCTTGATTTTGACTCAGGTCATGATCTCAAGGTTCATGGGTTTGAGCCCCGTGTCAGGCTCTGCACTGGCAGCATGGATCTGCTTGGGATCCTCTCACTCCCTCTCTCTCTGGCCCTGTCCTGCTCGTGCTGTCTCAATAATTAAATAGATAAATAAATAAACAAATCAACAACAAAAAAGGAGATCAGAGAGAATCAGAAGAGAGGATGACAGAAGCAAAGGGTTTAAGCAATATATTTTGAAGATGGAGGAAAGAGCCAGAAGCCAAAAATATAAGCAAGTCTCTAGAAACTAGAAAAAAATCAGAGGTCTCCTTTGGAGCCTTGGGAAGGAACCAGCCTAGTTAATACCATGACTTTTGTTCAGTAAAACAGATTTCAGATGTCTGGCTACTAGAACCATATGAGGATAAATTTGTGTGGTTTTAAGCCACTAAATTTATGGTAATTTGTTATAGCAACAGTAGGAAGCTCATACATCCTTCTGACTGAGACCTGAAATCTTTTGGATATGTGAGACACATCTGCAGTAAGATAATTCTTAAACTTTGCAACCAGTGACCACACCTCTGATCAACCTGATAAGAATAATGGGTATTTTCAAAAAATTCTGAGCATGCATACATATGCAATTTTTTGCATTCAGTTTTAGAGGTTAACTTAACTCCAATCATACCCATTTAGGGACTTTGTAGAGTTCCATGCACTGTAGATGCTATGCCTATCATTGGGTTGGCTGCTGCCGTCTGGTGAATCATGAAAAGAGTACTCTGTCACTCTTTATCTGATTTTCTATCTCCTGCTTCTAGAAGGAAAATACTATGAGAACATGGGCTTGTGTTTGTTTGTTTGTTTGTTTATTTTATGGTGTGTGTGTGTGTCTGTGTACCAGTCAATATGTAGCACCTAGAATTTTATTTGAAAACACAGTTGATATTTAATAAGTCTTTGGTGCAAGGAAGAAAGAATAAATATATTAAGGAGTAAAAACTGAGGTGTTTTAGGATTTTGGGGGGTAAACTTTGAGGATCCTTAGAAATTTATTAAGAAGGGAATGAGCTGAACTGCTTAGTATTTTCTTAATTTTTAAGGTTTAAATCTAAATTAGTTAGCATGGAATGCAATAGTGATTTCAGGAGTAGATTCCAGTGATTTATTCCCTGGGTATAACACCCGATGCTCATCTAACACGTGTCATCCATAATGCCTTTTGCCCATTTAGCCCATCCGCCCATCCAACACCCCTCCAGCAACCCTCAAACAGCAGTTTGTTCTTTGTATTTAAGAGTCTCTTACGATTTGTCTGCCTTTTTGTTTTTATATTATTTTTGCTTCTGGGGCACCTGGGTGGCTCAGTTGGTTGAATGTCCGACTTTGGTTCAGGTCATGATCTCATGGTTCATGAGTTCAAGCCCCACGGCAGGCTCTGTGCTGACAGATCAAAGCCTGCTTCGGATTCTGTGTCTCCCTCTTTCTCTACTCCTCCCCCACTCATGCTTTGGCTCTCTCAAAATAAAATGAACGTTAAAAAATTATATTATTTTTGCTTCCTTGACTTTATGTTTTGCATCTTATATGAGTGAAGTCATATGATATTTAACTGTCTCTGACTTATTTCACTTAGCATAACACACTCTAGTTCCATCCACATTGTTGTAAATGACAAAATTTCACTATTTTTTATTGCTGAGTAATATTCCATTGAATATATGTACCACATCTTTCATCATTCCATTCATCAGTTGATGGATATGTGGGCTCTTTCCATACTTTGCCTGTTGTAGACAGCGCTGCTACAAAGTTCAAAACAGTTTAAAGGCACAATGATAGTATATAAGTCAGGTAGTGAAAAAAAGAGATGAAAAGAAGTTAAAAACTGTTAGGATCCTAAGCAATGCAAATCTAGTAATTTGTTTACCATAACATTCTTCTCCCTTCAGCTCTTCAAAAGAGCCTCAGAGTGAAGATCCCCAGACAATGCTAATCAAATTGTATCTGGGAAGCTCTAAAAAGATGACAATTCCTAGGTTTCTTAAGGAGATACAACTGTAGCAGGTCCCCAAATCTGTATTCTAAAAATTTAGCAGGTGTTTTTTAATGAGAAGATAGATTTGAGAACGAATAGGTAATGTACATTCCCCTTCTCATCCAACACCTTTCTAATTGTTTGCAACCAAAGAAACGACAATAAAAGTAATCATTAAGTACTTCTATCCCTTAGAAAATGTCTCCCAAATTTACCTGAGGGTGACTTACCTGAGGAAATTATTATAAATACAGAATCACAATCCTTTCTTGGAAATTTTTCATTCAGTACATCTAAATTAAAGCACAGAAATAAAGATTTTTAGAAGATATCTTAAGAATTTATAATGGCCATAAACTTGGTTAATTATGCCCCAAATAGCATTTTTAATGATATAATTGGCATATATAACTATACCCCTAACTTTGACTAGACAGTAAAATACATGGTATGACATGTCTTTGCTAAATTTTACCGCTATAGTGGAGAAGTGTTTTCAGGTAAACTATCATTTCTAAGTAACAAACTAGTTTCCCACTAACGGCAATTGAATGTGAACCTGTTTCATTGTGCATACACACACTCACGCGTGTGTACAAACACTCACTCCCACACACACACGTTTTCTTTTTTTTTTTTTTAATCAAACGTTATTCTTTTCTTAAAGGACAATGTTTAAAAGGGAAATTATTGGGGTGTCTGGGTGGCTCAGTCAGGTAAGCATCAGACTTCAGCTCAGGTCATGATCTCGCAGTTTGTGAGTTTGAGCCTCACGTCAGGCTCTGTGCTGACAGCTCAGAGCCTGCAGCCAGCCTCTGATTCCATGTCTTCCTCCCTCTATGACCCTCCTCCACTCATGCTTTGCCTCTTTCACTCTCTCAAAAATAAAAAAACTAAACTAAATATAAAAGGGCAATTATTTAGGTACCAGACTCTTAACTATGAAAAAGCTCCAGCTTCTATTTAAAAAGTGAACATTGTTTAGATTATTTGAAAAGCATATTCTTACATATCCCTCTTATACTTTTTCACATAGACCTTTATTTATTCAAATTTGACCTCCAGCTCTATTTCTATTATGCCTTTTCTACTTTCACTAATAATTTTTACAGTTCAGATACTTCTTTATACAGCTTATTCTACTAATATGTGAATTTTTATAATGTAGAATATCATCTTTAATATCTATTTCCAGTAGCTAATACAAAGAACCTGGCTATAATAGGAGTTTTAAAAAATGTTTATGGAATATATGGATTCATTCTTTACTATTGCTCTTCCTATTCTTTACTTCTATCATTTATTCAGTACATTAAGGAGCTCTGTAGGATTTAAAATTTTATCTTCTTGGTACCAAATGTTGTGAAATAGTCTTTAACTACTTGCTCTTACAGAACGAATTTCCTACTATTTTAAACATTTTTTAAAGTTTATTTTTGAGAGAGAGAGAGAGGGAGGGGCAGAGAGAGAGGGAGATAGAGAATCCCAAGCAGGCTCCACACTGTCAGTGCAGAACCCAAGGCAGGGCTTGAACCCAGGAACCATGAGACCATGGCCTGAGCCAAAATCAAAAGTGGGACACTTAACTGACTGAGCCACCCAGGCGCCCCAAATTCCTGCTATTTTAAACTCTCTCTCTTTTCTTTCTCCATCGTAATGGACTTTCTTTGAAAATGACACTATTAAATATATGAGGCGCAAATTGTGAAGTCACTAGAGTACAGTGAAGTATTCTAACCAAGCATTTTAGGCTATAAAGAATGGATAGTTGCCAAGGTAACTTCAGTTAATGTGAGTTTATTGAGGATGGTAAGAAAAAAAAAGGAAATTGTCTGCACAGCGGCAGGCGCTGAGAATAGAGCTGCTCTGAATGGAACAGTGGCCTGTCTTATTCTAGATGCTCAGCCGCCCTACTGCAACTGTAGAGATTTTCCTTAGAAGGAGGTACTCGCCTCTATTGCAGTGTTCCTTTTTGAGATGCTTAAATTACGTTGGCTTTGCTTCATGCTCTAGAGGTGTTCTCTTCTCTGCCCTAGGGTACTCCTTACTTCCGGATTCCTGCATTCTTCATTTTCATACCTCTGCGCCATAGCAGGCGGGAGACCAGGGACCAGCCTCCATCACAGGAAGTGCCTCCTGTACCACGTATCCCCGGGGGAAGAAGCTGTGGTCAGGATGGTGGTGTATTACGTTGAAAGTACAGGAGACTCTTCCTCAACAATCCCTCAGAACCAGGCTGTAAGCATGAGCAGCGCTTGGGTTTTCTCAGATAGGTGCACATAAGCAGTCGACGTGCTGCACGTTCAGGATAATCGTCCTCTATATTTTTGCTGTAAAAGTATGCCACTAGGTAAATGAATTGGAATATTTTTACAAGAGTCCCAATGCAGAAATCACATCTGCACACATACTAGGTAAAATGATCTCTTATTGAAATGGAAAGGTCATATCATAATTGTAATCAACCGTAATGATTAGAAGTGAACATGTAATTTCTCCGATCATAACTTAATAAAATGCAGGAAATCACTATAAGCATCTTTGAAAAAATAATAAGATATTTGGGAAATAGTACTTAAAAATGAACAACCCTAATGTAAGACAGCTGTCCTACATGTAGCCCTCTGAGATTTATATATGTATATATAAATTTGGAAGTCCTTGGAGACTCCACTTGCCAGAGAAAGGCTAAATTGTCAGTGATTTAATTGCTCCAGGGATTGCAAAGGTGATCTTGTAGTTTGCCTCCAGTGACAGGTGCTATCCCTTTATTATAATTTGAACCCCTGGGTGTTAAAACATTCATGGCTTTTCTATTAGGAAATCTGCATACTCTTCCAGTCATGTTTATTCATAATCCTGTGATGAGTTGTAGACAGGCTCATGGAGAACTTAAGGCTTTGGCAATTTAGTCAGAAATTACTACCCTCACACATAAACCAAAAGGAGGAGACTGCTTTGCATTTATATTTTAAAAATTCATTAAATATCTTTACATTAGTATTTTGGGTCCTTTGAAATTAAATACGTTATGATTTGTTGCACTTACTAATGGAATTTTTTTTTAGCAACTAGTGCTTAGAGAATATATCTGAAAGGTATTAGGTATTAGACTGTTTTTAAAATGTGTGCACACCAGAGGGCATCATTGCTTTTATTCAAATCTTTAGAAATTTTCTTTTAAAGTGAGTTCTTTTAAACTTTTTCTCCATAATTATTACTTATCTTCTGCTTTAATATTTATAAAATATGTTTAAACAATATTATTCATCCAAGTATATTGAGCATACAGATGTATTATAACTAAATGAGAAAATTAAAGAAAATAGGCCATTTTAATAACATTTTTACTAGTACCTTAGAGTCCTTCATATGTTTGGTCTTCTTTTTCTCCTACCTCAAGACAGTCAATTTTATATGTATTTTTTCTATGTTCTTTCTCAAGATAATGTGCAAATTGTTCCCTTGACTACTCTTGATTTCTTTTAACCTCCTTTGTACTCCAGCTATACAGGGTAAATTCTCCTCCTTGTAAAAGAGCTCTATTTGATTGATCCATTCAGAAAACATTTATTGAATGTCAGAGGTAAAGAACTCAGATTTAGCCTTCCAGGAACTGATTGTCTCGTAGGGAGAAAATGGGAATACATATGATGACCATCTATTGTGGCAAAGCACCATGATCCAGAGTGCTGAGAAAACTCAGATGTGTCCCTATCAGCTATGGAGGATGGGGTGAGATGGACAGATGGTTAAAGCTGAGCTAAGGTGCAGAGAGCAATTACAACATGAATCAGGTGCTATGATTAGCCTTCTGATTTTTAAAATTATTTGAAATTGTAACATGGGGCTATTCATGTATAAGGACAGATGATCAGGGGTAAAGGAAGGCTAGTTCTTTTACGTGGATTGCATGATAGTGGTTGCAAAAATCAGTATCATCAAACAAAAGACCAGAAGAGCTTCTGAAACCAAGCGGTTTTATTATACGTTGTTTTTTATTTTATTTTACTTTTTACTGTTTTCACAGCATGATGTGGTTGTGGCTTTTAAAAGTGGAAACTCCTGGGTGATTATGACTTCAACTCGAAATAAAATATTTATGGCAACAACAAAAAGGTGTAAGAGCTAACGTGAGTGGAAGCACAGCAGTATAATTTAACATATTCTTAGGAGAAAGTGCAAGTAGTCCAATGAGCTGTAATAAGCTTTTGTCAAGGAGCATATAAATCCATTTACAAAATACTTCTCAATAACAATCCGTCAAGGAAATCTTTTCCAATTGCCTTTAACTAAAAGTGATCTATCCTCTTATGGAATGTAGTACCTATTTTATAATCCTCATCTTATATTCTTATATTTTCTATTAAATGATAAGCTCCATGAGAGTGCTGATTTATGAATATATCTCCCCCAGTGTTTAGGTCAGTGCTTTGAACAAAAAAAGGGGCTCAATAAATATGCATGGTGCTTAGCTTGAAAAGTAGCGATAGACATGAATATGAGAATTAAATATATCTCCACTTAAATGATAAATTTCAAAATGCTAGAAGCGGTGTTTCTAATCTGTTTTGTTAATTAGATTTGTTACCTTAATCAAGTAATTTAACATTACTGTGCCTTACTTTACCTGTTAAATAATGGAGTTGAATTTGATAATAACACATTTGAACAATAATTTGTCCCAGGCACTGGTAGAAGGCATTTGTATGCATTATATAATTTATTTTTCATAACTCCCCTTATGGGATGTTGTGGTAATTATCCAAATTTATTCCAGAAACCCCAGAGTTACTTGAATCATAGTGTCAAATAACTTTCCAGACATCACATCAATAATATCTGATGCAGTCACAACCAAGATTGCATCCTGGTTCTTATTAGAAAGCTCACTCTCTAATGTCTTCTAATGTCTGAAATGCTACAGTTCTGTATAAAAAGAGAAACCACTTTGCCATTGCTCAATAAAAAGTAATTCAATTATCCTGCAATGTTTCTCCTCTCCTCTGTAGATAATGTTTTCTATGTTATTAATTTTGAACAGTGAGACATTACTTCTCAAAATCTCAACTATTTGAGGTTTAATATTTAACTAGCCTAGAATTTAAACAAAAAGGAAAATGCTTTAATCATTTAGGCTATGAAAGCTGAATAGAATAAGTATTCATAAATAACCTCCAGACGGGGCTAGCAAGTGCTTTATCTTAAAGATTCTTTCCTGTTACCTTCAAAAAGAGAACAAGAGTATCTCCTTGCTGATTCATTTTGCAAAGCGTAAGTCATTGCCCTTCACAAAGAGGGAAAAAGATGTATAAAAAAAGCCATGAACACTATTCAAATTCATTGCCTCTTCCAGGTGTGGGTAATTGAGTTGCCTCAAGATCAATGTGAAACTGCCTCGGATACAGAAAGTCGATAGCTACTTCCAAAGCCAGTCTGTCTAGTTTAGGTATCTATAAAAGTAAAACCCCAGCTGCTGCTTCAGAGCACATCTAAATCTGCATTAACAAAACTTGGGAGTGAATTCTGGAGAGTAGGAGCTCCCTAAATTTCTCACTTGGGTAGAAACAAGTTTAGGGAGACCCTGTTGATCAAGTAACTTCCCTTTGATATTTGCCAGACCCTGGAGAGACATTGAACGAGCCACATATTCATTCTAGATAATTCCATCTAAAATCTGATTTAAAAAAACAAGGTTGCTCTCCAAGGTCATCATCCTTAGGTTCTAAATAAATACTTTAAAGTATTAACTTACAAAAGGGGGATGATAGCCTGGGTGGCTCCGTTGGTTAAGCACACGACTCCTGCTCAGGTCATGATCTCGTGGTTCACAAGTTCAAGCCTGGCATTGGGCTCTGTGCTGACAGCTTAGAGCCTGGAGCCTGCTCCAGGGAGATTCTATGTCTCTCTCTGTTTCTGCTCCTCCCCCACTCATTCTCCATTCTCCATTCTCTCTCTCTCTCTCTCTCTCTCTCTCCTCTCTCTCAAAAATAAATAAAAACATTTGAAAAAATGCAAAGATATTACACTTTTTCATGAAAATACTTCTATCTTACTATAACACTGGAAATGGTGCATAGTGATGGCTCTTTTATTAATGAAGAGGTGAGAATGACTGAGGTAAAAAACATATCTTAAAAAAATAATTTTGTGGAACTCTGATCTTCCAGAAAATGTTGGTTATTTTTAGCAGTACACCGCCACTTTTCTTACAGAAGCTTTTCTAACTTGCCAGGGAAAGGACTCCACATTGGAATCACTGTTGAAATTTGCAGCGGGACCCCTTGGGGATCACCACCGCAGGCCCACATGGTTGTGTGTGGGGAATGCTGACAAGAACACTGCTTTCTCCGTATAAAACTCCAAACCCTTGCCATGGAGCAGTCTTAAATCCACACAGCCCGATTAACTACAGTCTTACAAAAGGCCAAGAAATAAAAACAAGCAATACATACATAGAATATTATGCAATAATAGTATAATATTGTGCACTAGCATTCTCCAGTGTGTTTGTGAAGCTCATGGCCCCATCTTTCTCTGGTTCTTTATTTGCATCTATATGATATTGGAGAGTATCGCTGCACATTTTTTAAAGAGGCTAGGCGTTCTTAAGTACCATTAACTCACTTTCCATTCCTTGTGTTTTTAAATGATTGTCAGTAACATTTCCTCATTTTTCAGGCTCTACTCAGGTCTCCTCAGAATGGCCCAGAGTGTGCACTCCTGTGAAGTTTGTTGAATATTTCTCTGTGGGGTGATATGAGTGTGGATTGTAGGATGCAGCAGAGAAAAGATTCCTCAATAAAAAGAGTAAAAGTCCATGCAATGATGTTATAGTTGGTATGAATATGTGCTTCATTTTATTAGGCAGTTAACTTCAATGAACTCTTAACAATAAGATCTATAAAGAGTGCTTCCTGAAAACTGAGGAAAATTCTTATTTTATGTGTATTCTTGGGCAAAAAGAAAATAGGAGGAAAATTATTTTATTCATGCAATTTCCCTTAAATCACTTCATCCAGCAGTGTCTGGTCTTCAGATTCCGAACACATATTTCCCAAGCTGTGGTTTCTTTATGTTATAGATACTGGTTTGGTATTTTGAGAACTCTTTCTTACTTTTGAAGTACATAGTCAGTTCCTACAAAACAGGACAAAGCCTTATGTTTATAAACCCCTCACTATCTCTACCGGTTTTCTTGGGAGTAAGAAAAGAAGTTCTGGTGGAGAATTAATCCGCACTGCCAACAGGCTTCCCATTGAATCTTGGCTCCACAAACCAGTTCATAATATTGGCAAGTGAGGCACGCCCGAGTCTTAGTTTCCTCATCTATGAAATTAGAAAACTAACTACTAACCGGGTGGTTGTGAGGCTTGAAAATGATAACACCAAATGCTCGGCTCAGTGTCTGGAACAAAGTAGGTGATGAATAACCATTTTTGAATGAATATGATTAAAAGAATATATCAAAATAGCATTTTATGATCTCTCCTGGTTATAGTATTTCCATTCCTCAGGTGATGATTATTGATTTCCTTTTTGTGTGTATGAATTTAATGTGTTAGGAATAAACCAGATAATTATTATTTTTTAAGCACTTGCAGCTTTTTAATTGTTAAAAAGTACTTTAGCACTTTTCTAATAAGGCTTATAGGACTTTTCACATCCCTTTATCAGATGGAGATAAACTGCATAAGATATTCTGAGAGACCTTCCTACTTTATAATGCTACAATCAAAGAACCAAAATCTATTCTTTATTTCTTCTTCAGAGAGAATAAAGTCAAATGTGGAGGATGGGATGCCTATTTTTTCTTATTCTACATGCATCTACATCTTGAGTCAAAAGTAAAATTCTGAATGAGCACTTATTTTCTTAGTTGGACTGAAATTTCTTTTTTTTTTAAATGCTTTATTTATTTTTGAGACAGAGAGAGAGCATGAGTGGGGAGGGGCAGAGAGAGAGGGAAACACAGAATCGGAATCAGGCTCTAGGCTCCGAGCTGTCAGCACAGAGCCTGATACGAGGCTCGAACTCATGAGCATGAGGCCATGACCTGAGCCAAAGTCGGAGGCTTACCTGACTGAGCCACTCAGGCGCCCCAGGACTGAAATTTCTTAATGAAACAATTTATTTCAGTTTTTACTTGTAATGAAAAAGGAATGTTTTTTAAAACCCTGCATTGCTGGTTGTAGGAACCATATTTCTAATGGGAATAAAGAAGATCTTTTAATGAAGAATTTTAAAACAGCAGGGTGTACTGGAAGTATAATAGGGAACAGGATATTTTGTTATTACCTTACTAAAATCATATATATGGCATGTTAGTTATGAAATATTCTATAAACACAACTTCACTCCAAGAACATTGCTTACCACAAGTACCCCTGAACTGGTAGAATTAGATTCCACATTTAAACTAGAAACCCATTTAGTACCAAACAAACTGTGAGTGTGTATATACTTAGGAATACAATGTGGACAGATATATGGAAAGGTCCAATGAAGAGGAGTAGACTCATTAGTTATTTGTGAGGCAGCATTATTGGTACATGAATAGTGAAGAGACCTATTGAAAATGTGTCTCTAAGTTTGTTCTGTATTCCAGGACACGGTGAGATGCACCATCTGCAAAGACTAGTATTTCGATAAAATAGAAATAATTAAAAACATATTACATGCATTTCTATTGACATATAGACAGCATATATGTTTATTTTTCAAAAGAATTTAGAATAAAGTTGTAATTCTTCCAAACATTTTTCTAACTTAAATCAATTATTAATTTTTAATTATTAGTTTTGCAAATGTCTGCAAATACAAAGAGAACTACTTTCCCCAATATTATTTTTTATTCTTATTTTCCTTCATTTTCAGCAATAACAATACCCTGGAGTCTAAATTATCTTAATTAGATGCAATTAAAACGATTGCTTTATCTGATAATTAACAAACCTGGGATTTAGCAATACTGCAATAAGCGTTGATGTTGTCTCTTCACTGAGAAGGTGTTACATTTTTTTACATTATTTATCAAAATCTCATTTTCTGTGGATTTCAGCCAGTTCTTTGATTAGAATCCATATTTCATAAAAATGCATGCAGGATAAATCATAGACTCTTCGTTATTCTCAAATGAAAGTTGGCATTATACCAATCATCTGCATCAGAAGATGTTTTGAGAAAATACAAAATGCAAGAATGGTGCATGTACCTCATGTTTCATATATGGCTTGAATGTAAACAATATCCCAGTGACTTGGATGGAAATTTAGATAAATAATCTGTCAGGCATCCATGCTAGCTCTTTTCAGTCTGCATCTTAGAGTTAGTGTACCTTTCCTCATTTTTCATTCCATGTCAGTTTATGTGATCAGCCCAACACGGGCCGCACAGGACCACAGGACTCCAGCGACAGCACGACTCCAGTGGCTTCAGTGAAGAGTAAATGCAGCATTATGTTAAGAACTGTGTACCTCTGGGGTGCCTGGGTGGCTCAGTTGGTTAGGTGTCAGACTCTGGCTCAGGTGATAATCTCATGGTTCCTGGGTTCGAGCTCTGCATAGAGCTCTATGCTGACAGCTCAGAGCCTGGAGTCTGCTTTGGATTCTGCATCTCCCTCTCTCTGCCCCTCTCCCATTCACACTCTGTCTCTCTGTGTCTCACAAAAATAAATAAATATAATAAAAGAAAGAAAGAAACAAACAAAAATAACTGTGTACCTCCTAAGTTTCTTTTCTATCTTTCCATTTGTGTTTCCTTGTAGAACTTTCTTGGACTTGACTTATTCTATTTACGCTGAGAGCAGTTGAGCATTTTTAAAACATATGATAAAATTCTTGCCTTGAAGCCATTTATTGACTTTTTAGTGAAATAATGCTTACACGCGCACAGTCTTTGGGGATAGTGCAGTCTTTTCACTGATCTTGTTGCCACCTCTTTCTCATTGCCTGGATCCTTTTTTCTACATCCTTTCCACAAAATTTATCTCCTTAAATATACCTTTCTTACTGCCATTCCTTTCATCAAAAACCTTCAGTCATTCTGCATAGAACAGTTACTCTCCAGAGAGTTCCAGGATCATAAATCCATGTAGACACCGCATACTGGATAGGACACTAAGTAAATATCTTACACGGAGAGATGCTATTTTCCAAATGGGTATGTTGCTGTTAATTAACTACTAATTTCAAATGCTACTCAACTTTTAAGGTTAAGAGATTATACATGTCTCTCAATAAGCTGCACTCATATTTTTGAGCTTTTATTTTGGATAATTTGAAAAATTAACACTAGTCACTAGTTAACTATGTGACTATGACAATTGTATTACAGGCATCCCATGTATGAAATGAGAATAGTAATTTATCTTGAAGTACTGTTAATAATAATTAGTCTACATAAATACATAATACTAGCTATTCCTAATAGTATTAATATGCTTTTTATTTCATGAAGTGTCCAAAAGTAAGTTTATAAATGTTAAGATCTCTCAATATATTTTATGCATAAAATCACAAAGTGTCCACTACTTAAAAAAGCAATAGTACTTTGTTGTCATGAATTTGAATAGAGATTATCAATTTGATTACTTTTTAAAGTAATTTGCAGGGCTCCTGAGTGGCTCAGTTGGTTAAGCATCGGGCTTTGGCACAGGTCATGATCTCCCGGTTCGTGGTCCACGTCGGGCTCTGTGCTGACAGCTAGCTAAGAGCCTGGAGCCTGCTTCGGATTCTGTGTCTCCTTCTCTCTCTGACCCTCCCCTGCTCACGCTGTCTCTCTGTCTCTCAAAAATACATTTAAAAAATTTAATTTTTTAATAAAATATTTTGCATGTTGATATATTGGCAGTGTTTTTATGAAGACACTTTTCAATCACTTGTAAAATTAGATATCAAAACACTTCTATTTTACAATAAAGTTATTAAATATTGTGGTTTCACAATGACTATATAAATAATGGGTATAAAATCCTCTACACTAAACGAATTGACATTAGACATCCTCACTTCAATTATAAATGCCGTTCGATATGTCAGATGGGTGAGGACTTCTCAAAAATATTCACTAATAAAGATAAAAACAATACATTCTTGATTCCCCAAAAGCAAAGTTTCTCTTTCAGCAATGAATTCAATGTCACCAGCATCTTTCCAGTTTCATTTGTCTTGCTGCCTGAAGTCTTTCGACTTTAGTGATGGAAATCAAACCGTATTGGACATGACAACCAACCTGATAAGAGTGTAAATCAATCTAGAAAATGTGAAAAAAACCCCCGACATTTTTGTTGTTTAGTTAAGTGATCTATAGTTTGTTTTTTTCCCCCTTTTTCTTTACCTTTTTATTATTTTTCTTTTCTTCTCTTTTCTGCTCATTTCATGTGATTTCTTTTCTTTTCTCTTTCTTTTTTGGCTTCAAAACAATTTCTTCCCACCCACATATATTGAATGTTTTTGAGTAAATGTATAATATCTTTTTCTCTTAGGCAAACATACTTATAAACCATTGAGGCCTTTTTCTCTTGTTGTTTCAATGTTTATATGGTACAGGATGCTCACATTGAAATCTTTTAATGTTTAAATAAAAATAGATGCGATAAATGGTCACTCCTTTTTTCTGATTAATAACAGGGATTTGAATGAGAGGGAATATGCCACCCACACATACTATTATCGTTTGCCTGGAGACTAATCACTCTCTTGCATTGTCTTTCCTGATTGATGTGTCATTTGGTGGCAGCTTAACTGTATGTTTGAAGATCTTTTGTATAGATTTAATCAGGAGATGGAAATCACGTCTTTGATTGACACTAATAATTTATAATCATTTCCTCTAGCTAAAACAGCTGCAACTCTTCAAGTTTTGGGGGGTGGGGAGAAGCTCTTTACATTACTTTTTCCTTTTAATTTCTGATCAGTTTTGGTAGCATGGGGGAAGAAATGCTCATTTGGAATAATGTATATTTCACTAAGATTTTTAAAAAATAAGAGTAAAACTCATGTCCCTGTTTGTGTATAAATATATCTTAAATAATTCCATTAAGATGTTATGGTAAAATTCAGAAAGATGGCATTCAGATGCACATTGCTAAAGTAAAGAAGACTTGCCTTAATAATATTAGCATAGTATTATTGTAAACTATTCTAAAAATAATTAAAGAATATCACTTATAGAGTTTCTTTAATTAAGGCTAATTTTAGTTAACTTGCTTTCTTAACAAGATGCAGAAAAAATGTAGACATTCTCTCCCTTCCAAAACTATCAAAAGTACATACGTGGGCGAGTATAATAGATTTGGACACCGTTGCGTGATGAGATTTTCCGCTAGTTCCTTTGCTATATTCAGGAATTTTTCTTTGTTTAGTTATTATCAACTTTTTTTTAATTGTTCACTCTCTTTTAAATGTAGACATATTTATAAATTGTGCAACAAATATATTTTTGTTTACTTTAACTGCATTAGATTAGCATGTGCATATCTGTACATTTAGATAAGTATATATACATGTATATATTGCATATATATTTATACTAATTATGAATTTGAGGCCATTTGCCTTCAAATTTATGTATCTGAGAATCCAATAGAGGAAATTTTGTGCAAATATCTTCCCAGGCTTTCCTCCAAAACTAATTGCTTTCAATGAATTTTTTCTGGACCAATTTCACATCAAATATAATTTTTAAAATTAATTCATTTCTTCCTCTTGCAATCATCTCTCAAATCTCTCCTAACAGAGAATTCTTCCCTCTCTAAAGTCCAGTAACATTGTGTATATATATGCATATAATGCATTTTATCTAGGTTTCAGATATTTTAAAGAACATCTAGTGCTCTGCTCCTTAGGGATCAACTGTATGTCTGATTTATTTTTGTCTCTTTGGCACAACATAACACCATGCTCTGAGCACTCCAAGTGGGAAATAAATATTTGCTTAACAAATGACGGCATAAATAAATCAGTAACTTCATGAAGGTAGTGATCCTCCAAGATTCCTCCAGAATTGTGCAGTAGCAAAATGGCTGAACTCATTAGAAATGCTACTGTAATAAAGAAAATATCATCCAAGTGAGTCTTCTGCTTGTAAGATCTTGTAAGTTGTTTCTCCAAGTATAATTAAGGAGGTAAGGGATTATTAAAGAATAATTATTTTTCATGTTTATTTGGCTATTTGAAGAGATCAGTAGATACATGCTATATGTTCTCCCTAATATAGAAATTTAAATCTCCTTTGTTTCTTCAGTTTTTGGTGTTAAAGAGCTAGATGAGGGGCGCCTGGTTGGCTCAGCTGGTAGAGTACAAGATCTTGATCTTGGGGTTGTAAGTTTGAGCCCTACATTGGGTGTAGAAATTACTTTTAAAAACTTAATAAGAAAAGGGCTAGATGATTGTCTTCGGAGCAATCATGGGCATGAAGAAGTTTTGGTGTGGGGGGAAGGGTGAATGCTTGTGCAGATTACTGAATTATTTACACTTTTCAGATAAAAACATATAAAAGAGGTAAGTCATATTTTAAATAACATATATAATTTTATATTATAAATTTTATAACGAAACAGTTTAAATGACAACATTAGAGACTATATGAGACAGTTGTAATTTCAGCATTTATTTTATTTTCAGTGTCTGCTCTGGGCCTCCATCTGAATTTTTCATCTACATATGCCTTATTCTTTCAAAATGGCATTTTTACCTGAGAGGCAAAGGAAGTCTGAGTTTTTGTTAGGTTCGCAGAATTGCCTCAATTGCAGCAAATATTTAGATTTATGAAAATTACACAGAGACCTCCAGGCGTCTCTTCTACTGGGATTTGGGATGGCCTTTTTAAGCTCTTGGTGGACAATTAATAGCTGTTTCAGTTTCATGCCCAAATTCAGAATAATCTTTATTTCACACATAGAAGATGTTTGAGGATATTCAGTTGATACCATGAAGACATAGAAACAGAAAAGTAGAATGAAACAACTGATGCAAATGGCAAGTGAAGGTGAATTGAATCGATCACTCAATCAGTTATCATGAAATATTCAATTGTAAGAAATAATACTGAGATTTCCTATGTCTCCTTTATAACATTTTTTCCCCAATGGTACCATCTTGGAAAACTGTGGTACCACAGGGTTCCTGGGTGGCTCAGGAGGTTAAGTGTCTGACTTACACTCAAGTCGTGATCTCGCCATTTGTGAATTTGAGGCCCCGTGGGATTTGTGAGTTCCAGTGCCACATCGGGCTCTGTGCTGAGGGCTCAGAGCCTGGAGCCTGCTTTGGATTCTGTATCTCCCTCTCTCTCTGCCCCACCCTTGTTCCCACTCTGTCTCCTTCTCTCTCAAAAACAAATAAACATTAAAAAAAAGAGAAATCGGCTGTCATTTGAATTGATGTTCCCCTATAAGTAATGTTTTATTTCTCTATGCCTGCTTTCAAAATTGTTTTCTTTGTCTTTATTTTCAGAATATTAATTATGATATTTCTTGGTTTCGATTTCTCTGGGTTAATTTTGTTTCAGATTTGCTCACCTTGTTGTGTATATGGGGTTTACACCATGTTTCACCAAATTGAGAAATGTTTATCCATTATTATTATTATTTTTGGATACTTTTTAGTGGCCAACTCTCCTTTCTTTCTAGAATTATAATGGTATGAATGTTAGAAATTTGTTATTTTCCTGTAGGTCCTTAAGGCTCTATCCTTTTTTTTTTTTTGTCTATCTTTAATCTGTTGTTCAGATTGGATAAAATCTATTGATCTGTTTAAAAGTTTATTGATTTTATATTCATTCATTTCCACTCTATTAAGCCCATACAACACATTTATTTTTCTTTTTTCTTTTTTGAAATTTTTTTATGTTTTTATTTATTTTTGAGATACAGAGAAAGACAGTGTGAGCAGGGTAGGGTCAGAGAGAGAGAGGGAGACACAGAATCTGAAGCAATCTCCAGGGGCTTGAACCCACTAATAATAAGATCATGACCTGAGCCAAAGCCGACTGCTCAACCAACTGAGCCACCCAGGTGCCCCAGCACATTTATTTTTTAAATTTATTTATTTGTTTTGAGAAAGAGGGTGAGAGAGAGTGTGTGCACCCACATTAGTATGTGTGAGGGGAGCAGGGGCAGTGAGAGAGTGAAGCAGAGAATCCCAAGCAAGCTCTGTGCTGTGAGATCATGACCTGAGACTAAATCAAAGGTTGGACAATAACTGACTAATCCACTCAGGTGCTCCTAGCCTATTTTTTTATTAAAAAAAAAATCTATACTTTCCAGTTTTAATTTTTTCCTTAAAATTGACTCCTTTTTATAATTTATATTTCCTTGTTAAGATTTCTGTCTGTTTCAGAATATTTGATTTTTGAAATATTTTTATAATGGCTACTTTAAAGCTCCTGTCCAATAATTCCATTTCTGGCCTTAGTTGATTATCCTATTCAACTTCAGTTAATTTTCTTTTCCTACTCAAATAGTGATTTTCTTAGTTCTCTTTTCTTGGCTCTCAGTATGATAGGTGACTTTTAACTTTATCCTAGGCATTTTAGCTATAATGTTAGACACTATCTTATTTAGTTGTTTTTTTTTTTTTTTTTTTTTTTGAGGATCTGTGGTTCCTTTGATAATCTAATTTTCAGACCTTTGGATGGTATTTTGGTCTGCTTGGTTCATCTCCTGAGTATGGGTCTTCGTCTGCTTCCTCCACTGGGGGGACAGGAGTTGAGGGAGCCTTGTTTCCTCAGCCAACTCAACAAGAAGGATTATGCTACAGCTGGCGACCCTGTTCCAAGAAGCACCTTGTTCCCTGCTGATCCTGACTCTCTCCTCGCCCAGGAAGCAGGGGACACCAGCAAGGGGGCCCCAGGAAACTCTACATCTTCATGGGATAGAGAGACTCGTGCTTAGCCCACAGGCAGAGTGGGATTTTGTTCTTGATTGAATCTCTAGGATTTAACAGTTTATGACCGATATATTAGTACCAGTATTACTCATATTCCTTGGTTTCTTACCTCTTTTTAGTTTTGTTGTGAAAAAGAGAGAGAACGAAAGCTGTGACCTGGAATTGAAAGTAAAATAAAGAGAGAGATTTGTTCGTAAAAAAAATTATCCGCATAATCAATTGATATAAATTTATTTATTTTTCTTTTGGCAAAGATAAGGGCAAAATATATTCATATTTCCCCCCAAAAGAAAGGGAGAGGAAAGAGGATTTGAGTACGAAGGTGGTGGGCAGCAGAATAGCAGACTTGGACTAATAGCAATTCTCTGGGTTACAAGGGAAACAAAGGGAGTGAAGCACTCAACGACGAAGAGGTGACTGAAGAAAAATAAATAAAGAGTAGGATATAACATTAAAATAAATTTAGGTCTTTATGTGCTGCCCTGCTCACGGTAAGCTCTTCATGCCAGTAACTACGCAGCAATGAATGTCTTTCAGACAACAGCCCCAGCTGTCTGGGATTTTACCACTCCTGCTTTGGGAAATGCAATCTAATTATTGGTTCCTGAATCAATTGTAACTTAAGTAAAATGTTTCCCCTAAAAGTAACTTTTGTGTATTTTTTGATCATTCACATAATCCATTCCCATTCTAGTCATTTCAACTACCTCCTACGGGAAACACTGGCATCGTAATTCTCTTGTAAACTCAGAAATGTAGACAGATTACATTGTATCCTCCTACCCAGGAAAGCCCTGTCTTCCTCTCTTTGTTTCTTGCATACCATTCTGTGTTGCATTTGTTTTAATTTTGCTTTCCATTTTTATGCCCTATTGTATCTTCTCTGGTGAAATAAGCATAAATGTCAACCTACTATTATTTTACTTTTTTGAAATGGTTATCTATTTATTTTGAGAGAGAGAAAGAGAGAGAAGAGGGGGAGGGTCAGAGAGAGAGGGAGAGAATCCCAACCAAGCTCCGCACTGTCAGCGCAGAGTCCAAAGTGGGGCTTGATCTCTGAACTGTGAGAGCATGACCTGAGCTGAAATCAAGAATTAGAGTAGAGGCTTAACCAACTGAACCACCCAGGAACCCCGGACCTAATATTATTTTCTTGCACTGCTTTTGCCTTCTTTATACTGTAGGACATGTTGTCTGATCTACTGAAATGTAAGCGGTCTTCTTTGATAGACAATTTGGAATTCTAGTTTATATTATTGTGGTTGCCCTAGATTCTGTGACAGGCATTATGCTAAAGTGCCTCCCAAAGTTTCCTGCCCTTGATGTATTTGCCTTGCGTGATTCCTGGACTGTGAATACGATGGATCTTGCTCTCATGATCAGGTTGTATGGTTTAGTTGACTTTAAGAAAGGGAGATTATCTGAGTGGTTTGGACTTAATTGCATAACACTCTTAAAAACAAAGACTTTCTGCAGGTTGAAGAAGGAAGTCAGAGAGCTTGAAAGGGATTCCATTTGAGAGACGTTTTCCATTGTTGAGGTGAAGAAGGCCCTGTGCAAGGACCTGACTGAAGAACTGAAAACAGCCCCAGGCCCATAGCTACAGAACAATAGCAACATCAATCTTGCAACTGTGAGGAAATGAATTCTGCCAGCAGCCTGAAAGAGTTTCCCTAGCTCAGCTTCCACCAAAACTGACCAGCATCTGAAAAAAGGAAGAAATAATGAACAAAACTGAGGCAACCCGGCAAAAATGTGCTGTGTGCTTTCCCGTGGAAAAGTAGGTTTCCCTAACTGTCCTAAATGGAAAGGATGGAAAGGAAGCTATCATTAAATGCCAATAAAATAATAATAATAATAAATATAATAATAATAATAAAGCCATTGTCCTTGAGTGTACTAAAATTTCCTTTTCCACTGTGGATGTCAGCCTTTAAGGTGGCCACCCAATTAATCCTGTCTTTTGGTATTCATTTTCTTGTAGGAAACTCTCCTATGGGAAGTGAGCTGAACTTATTGACTGGCTACTAAGGAATACAACAGAAGTGCTAGGATTTCACTTCTAAGATGGTATCTAAAATGGCAGTGGCTTCTATTGGGTGCTTTTTCTTGCTTTCTCCTCTCTCTTTCTCATTATTAGTGTTGGGAGAAGCGTTGTTGTGAATGGCCCTATGCAGAGACCCATGTCAGATACTGAAGCCTCAGAACAATAGCCCAAAAGATACTAAATCCTGTACATGTCACAAGAGTGAGCTTGGAAATGCAACCAAGTCCTAAGATGACGCTTCCCTCGTCAACAGTTTGGCTATAATCTCATGAGAGGTCATGATGAAGTCAGAGATACCAAACTAAGTTGTCCCTGTAACAAACTATTGTTTGTTTGTAACAAACAAATTGTTGACCCACAGAAAATGATATAAGAAATGTTTGTTGATTTAAGCTGCTAAATTTGGAGAAATTTTATATAGCAAAATATAATCAATTTAAGCAAAGTTATATCCAAAGAAATTACTGTTGTTCTCTTTATGTAACTTCATCCCATTGTCCTTGGTTACCAGCTAACTCAGGCTATAACACAAGAATACTTTTAGTTACTATTTCTTTTATAGCTATATATAAATATATATATATCTTCTCCAGGAGCGTAATTGTTGAAATACAGTTACTTCTGGGTTTATAGTGTGTAGTTTAGTATGTATGTTTATAGTATAGTATGTAGGTTAAAATTTTATCTTAAATACCATGCTTTCACCTTATTTAGCTTTTACTCTAAAAAATACTGATTATAAAATATAGTGGCTTAAATAATATAAATAATTTAGTAAATATTTTTCACTTTCCAGTCTCAAAGTTAAAACTTCTATTTGACAGGTCTACTAAAACCCACTGTAAGGACACAGGTCTGAATTCGCCTTTCAGAATCATTAGACAATAGAAGGGCACACATTTCCCAAGGAAGGAGGGACAACCTTTGTAACACCCAATCAGGAAAGGCCAGCTAACACCTTTAACATTTCTAAGGGCAGGCCTAAAGATAGAAGCTGTAGATAATCACCTATTGCTCCTATTGCTTGAGGCTAGTCACGCCCTACGTGAGGGTCCTGGGCCCACTCTGTAATTGGTCAATACTCTAAATGTTGTGATTGGCTCCCACCAAAAGTAACAATGTATGGTTAAAGTTACTGCCAATATCGATAGGCGATAGTGATTGGACCCCCGTACCTCTGTCACAATTTCCTGTAACTCCCCCTTCCCAAACCCATAAAGGCCCTGCCCCGCCTTTGTTCGGGGCTCTCAGCATGGATCCACTATGCTGGTAAAGTCTGTGAGCCCGAGTTTAGGCCCCAGCGAGCCTAAACCCGTAATAAAGCCCTTTGCTTTTGCATGCGTGACTCGGTCTCCCTGGCGGTTTCTGGTTTGGGGGATGATAATAAAATCTTGGGCATAACACCACAAGGAATTTTAGAGTTCTAATTTCATCTCATTGCATCACACAGCAGTCTTTTAGACATGGATCATATGTTTCATTTCCATGTGTGAACCCACAAATGGAAAGCAAAAGGAAAGAAGAACATTCATGTGTTATGGCCAAAATTCAGATATCTAATACATAGAAAGCTGGAACCATAGTACCTACATGGTAGTTTTATGCTCGGCATTCAATATTATTAAATAAGAGATGGGAAACAGACACTAAAGAGCAATTAGTAGTCTTCTAGAGAATCTATAGTGCTTTGCATTTTCCACGGTCTGCATGTTTGATACATTCCCACTTAGAAAAAACAATTAAATATAGGCAAAGGAGACATCCATGCCTATTCATTTTGGTAGTAGCAGCAATGCTTTTCATTCATTCATTCATTATATACACAATAGTATTCTATTGAACTATCAAAATTCCTTAGAATGTGTTGACAATTGCCGTATGGATTGCTTTCTTTTACCCTACATTGCCAGCTCTCCTTAGACAATCGCAAGAGCCTTACCACAGTGTCTATCACAGGGAATAACTGTAATAAGCCCCAGTATATGGAAACCCAAGGGAGGTACACCCTCCACTCCTAACTCAATTTACCAGGGACCCAGGTATGTGACCTCATTTCTCTTCCTGGAAATTTAGTGAGGATATCCTGGTCTTCTCATCAAATACAGAATTATAGTTATGTATTGCTATATAACAAACAAGCCAAAGCTTTATGGCTTAAAAATAGCAACTTAATACAGACACAACTTGTTTTATTACATTTCACTTTATTGTGCTTTGTAAAGGTTTCTGTTTGTTTTTTACAAATTGTTCTGTGGAAACCCTGCCTTGAGTGAGTTTGTTGGTGCCATTTTTCCAACAGCTTTTTCTTACTTTATATCTCTGTGTCACATTCTGGTAATTCTCACAATACTTGAAACTTAAAAAGATACATATATATGGCCATTTGTGGTCAGTAATTATGACTCTGAAAACTCAGATGACAGCAGTTTTTAGCAATACAGTATTTTTAAGTTTAGGAATGTACTTTTTTTAGACATAACACTGTTGTACACTTAATAGACTACAGTACAGTGTAACTTTTACATGAACTGGGAAACCAAAAATTCATTACACTCACTTTAGTGTGATATTTGGTTTATTGTGATGGTCTGGAACCTAATCTGCAACATCTCTGAGCTATGCCTCTATTATCTTTCATTTTTCTGTGGGCTGACTGAACTCAGTACAGCAGCTTTTTCCTGTGGTGTATAATGTGTTTGCTGTAACATGGTGGCCAAAGCCACATCATCTGAAGTTTCCACTTAGTTGTGTAGAAAGAAGCTTGCATAGTAACATAGACATCTTGTCCCTCACATGGTAGATCAGATAGAATAGACCTCTACCCCAGAAAAAGAAATCTATACCCTAGTTGTTCCTGGAATATGTAAATATATGAGAAAAGGGGCTTTGCAGATGTGATTAACTTAAGAATCTTGAGGTGAAAGAATATTCTCGATTACCAGGATGGATTCAATGTAAGCATAGGGGTTCTTAAAAGAAGGAGGCAAGACAGGAGAGAAAAACGGAGTTGTGACAAGGAAGCAGAAGTTAAAGGATCGTGAGGAAATGGCCAGGAGCCAAGGAATGCACGTGGCCTTTAGATACTATAAAGGAAACAGATTCTCCCCTTAGAGATTCCAGAAGGAACCAGGCCTATCAACATATTGCCTTTAGACTACTGTTGCTAATTTTTACTTTTGATCTTAAAAACTAGAAGATCTTAAAAACTATAAATTGTGTTGTTTCAAGCCGCTTGTTTATGATAATTTGTTATAGGAGCAATAAGAAATGAATACCAATGTGATAGGTGGATAATGAGGGTTGGGAGGGCGTCTTTGTCTCTTATGAGGCCATTCCATGTGTCAATCTTGGCTTCTGTAATTGAACACCATTCTTAGGTTATCAGAACTTCTTGAAGTTGTCTATCTCCAGAACATGTGTCCGAAGACAGGAAACAGAAATTCTTCTCACTTTATATACTAGAAGTAAAGCTAACACCGTATCACTTCTGACACTTTCTACTAGTTAAATAACCACATGTTCAGAACAGATTCAGCTCTTCATGGGGAGAGTAACCAAAAATGTCGGTCAAGCTTTAATCTACCTTCTGGATGTATGTTACTTTTATTTCTCACAAATTCAAAACATACTCACCCCCTCCTAAAATTCTCAAAATTTTATCCATTTTGGAATCAAGTTATTTTAATTACAAGATCATCTAAACCAGTTCCAGGTGTGATTAACACTCTTTAGGTACAATGCTTGGATTTGGATTCTTGAATATTATTCCTGTTAACCTGAGACTATTTGAGGTAAAGAACAAATTATGTGTCTTTTTCACACCTGACATACAAAAGAACAGTCATCGGAAAACAGCAGTTGACACTCTTTGCAAAAAGATGTGGTGTTTGTTTAAGTGGCTAGAACCTCAGATTAGATGTCTAGAACACCTGGGATCTAGCATCTCTCCCTCCTTCTCCTTATCACTCCATCCCTCATTCTCTCCCTCTCTTTTTCCCTCCCTGTGGTCTCTCCATCTGGCAAGCTAGGGCTTCCTCACAGCATGCCAGTCTCAGTAATTCAAATCTTCTTATATCAAACCTGGCATTCCCAGAGCATATATACCAAAGCAAAGGTCTCCTTAATAAGTTGTCATAGTGTCACTTCCACACGTTCCATTGGTTATCCATCACATAGCCAGTCCATATTGAAGTGAAAGGGGACAACGCCTCATATTTTGATGGGAAACGTGGCAGAGTTCGTACCAGTTTTAATCTAGGTTGTGAAATTCTCATCCTTTTTCCTAAGGGAGTTCTATAGACAGACAAGGTTTAAATTTTCCTTTAATTAGCATTAGCTTTTACATACCCTTCTCCTGTATCTCATTTATGAATTATTTAAGACCAGGGTAGATTATGTGAGTAGAGACTCAGCCATGGTATCATGGTAGTTGATGAATTTTTTTTTTTATTCACTGATCTGTGATAATCTTGCAAGACAGTTTGTTATGCCATTCAGTAGTTTAATAACCATTGGGTAACTCAACTCTATGTAAATGTTTTTCTCTAACCCAACATTACCCCCATTCTATGCAAAGTCATGCTTTACATTTATATTTCTTACTGGCCATTGTCTTTTCCCAAGCTTCCCAGTCCTAGAGGAGTTCACTTAAATGGGTGTATGAGAACCCAACCATCTGAAGACCATAAAATAACTGGGTCTGAATTTGAGGAAAGGTTATGCCATTATCCACTTGATTTATTTAAGAGATTAATTTTAACCTACTTGCTACTTATAAGGATCAAAATATTCAAAATGTACCCCAAAAGTGTATATAATGAATGAGTTTGCATTTTTGCTTAGTTTAAGAAACTCTTCTACAAAGAACAAAATCAGTGTTACTGATTTATTTTGTATTTTGTTAGATATACATACACACATACATGCAGTCACACATAAGCAATTAAATCCATATATATGTGTGTGTACATATACACAGTTTGCATATGTGTGTAAATGTGTGTATATTGTATGTGTATCTTTATTTTACAAATATTAGCTTACAGAAGATACACTATAGCACATTTCACTTTTACTTGAAAAACAGTGTTACAGTGAATAATCCTATATATACACATAATCATGCTATAAATCTAAGTATAATCATAGGATACATAATTTTGAGTCAAAGATATGAATATTTTTATTTTAGATAAAATAAATAATACTTTTATTTTCGAAGATATGTCCAAATTTCCCTTCATAGAGAAAATACCAATGTACACATTCAGTCTATCACAGTACCTCTAACCCAATGTTTTGAATACATAGGACTTGCTGTCAAATATTTGACATTTGTCTTCTAGACAGGTGAATATAGTATTTCATTGTATTTTAAATTTGCATTTATTGCATAAGTGACATTGAACATCTGTCATGTGATTAAAACACTTAAATTTCATATTCTATCATTTGATTATGATTCTTCGTTCATTTTTATTTGATTGTATTGGTCTTTTTCTTAAAACTATATAAACTTTTCATATAGAAAAGATTATTCTATAATGTCACCTAAGTTAAATAATATTTTATCTCATTTTTTATTTTTTTATTTGAATGTTTGCCCTGGACTTTGTTTTAGTATAATCAGATTTATAAGTCTTCTTATGGTTTTTAAATTATCATTCATAGTTTAAGAGGCCACTTTTGATGTCATTTAATAAAAATTCTCTCTTATGTGATTTCTTAAAGCATTTAAATCTATGATACAGGTAGGCTTTATTTTGGTATAGAATGTGATGTCTGTATCTGATTTGTCCAGATGTCTATTAGGTATTGCAAAATTTTTCTACAATCTTGAAATAATTATTTTTACCAAGTTTTTATATAGATATGGATATAGATATGTATAAAATTGACCTTATTCTCTTCTATCTCTTATACAGGTAAGAATAGTATACTAAGTAACACTGTATATTTGCTAGACCACCTCTGTCTTTAGGAGGTAAAATTGGCTACGGAGGAAAACAATTCTGCATCAGAAGAATTGATGTAACCTCTAATTACCTAGATAGTATCATTAACGACTAAGTACTCTCTAGAGAAACACTTTAGATATTGCATTTATTTCCTAGGCTTACTACAAGAAAGTAACACAAGCTGGCTGGCTCAAAAATATCACAAATATATTCCCTCATGTTTGGGGACTAGACATCCAAAAATCAAGGTGTGTACAGGGCCACACTCCCTCAGAAACCTGTAGAGGAATCTTCCCTTGCCTCTTCCTAGTTTCTGGTGGTTTATTGGCAATCTTTGTCATTAGGGCTGCTTAATTTCATCTCTGACTTTACTGTCTCATGGAGTTTCCACTAAGTGTCTCTGTCTTCATGTGGTCACATGACTTTTTTTTTTTTATAAGGACACTAGACATTTCAGATTAGGAGACCGACCATGTCACTCCAGTATGATCTCATCCTAGCTAATTATAATAGCAATGGCCCTATTTTAAAATAAGGCTACATTATAAAGTACCAGGTGTTAGGATTTCAACACTACTTTTTGTTTTTTGCAATGGGGTTGGGGGAAGACACAAGTTAACTTATAAAATATCTGGAGCTTATACCTCACCTAGATGAGGTTCTTAGTCTTCTGCTCAGCATCTTGACTCCATTGAACTCCTTCTGTAATTCTGGATATATAAATTTTGTATGATTACTTAAGATGCTCTGTGACTCATCTATCTATATAAATCTATGCTTACCATGAACATTTACCAATAATATTATAAATATATTTATATAAGCAATATATTTACATTTTATTATATTATTTTATTATATTTTTATACAAAGCATAATCACCAAATTTTATTGTATTACATAAGTGAGCATTTGGGTATATCAGTAATTTCTATTTTTTTTAATGTTAACTTCTATAGATAAATATCTATGCTTGTTAATGATTACCAATGCATCGGATTCTTGTGTTTTGTAGATCATTAGATTAAAATGGTATAACAAACACCCTAAAGAATATAAACTTATTGCTGATCATGTCTTTGGTCAATACCACAGCTCTTAATTTTACCGAAAGGGGATGTTTTAATTATATTTAGGTTTTGTAATATAGATCTGTTCTTTGGTTATTTCAAGTGATCCTTGCTTAGGCAGGTGTATCAAACCCAGTCTAAAAGAAGGAATACTTTTAAACAACAGGGAGAATCAGGGATCAAAATGTGGCACTGACATCTACCTGTACTCAGAAAAGAAAGACTCAGAATCTGCCAAACACATGTTCTCACAATCAGAGAGTTATGTATGAATAACTCAGCAGGTAACCACCATCTGTATGAAATATCTTTCCATACTCTCTGATTCTGTGTTTACAAACCAACGTTGTCAAGTAAAATTCTGGCTCCCATCTCTATTGAACGTAGAAGTGCTTAATATCTAATAAATTATTAGGAAGCTGTATATCTTCTTTGACTATCCAAATAAACACTATTTTAGATTTCCTTTTTTAATGTTTACTTATGTTTGAGAGAGACAGAGTGTGAGTGAGAGAGAAGCAGAGAGAAGGGAGACACAGAATCTGAGGCAGTCTCAAGTCTCTGAGCTGTCAGCACAGAGCCCAACGTGGGGCTCCAACTCATGAACCATGAGAGATCATGACCTGAGCTGAAGTTGAATGCTTAACTGACTGAGCCACCCAGGTGCCCCTAGATTTCTTGAATAAGCGAAGAACAAAAGACACTCCTGGGTCTGTATAATTTAAGTTTTGAATCTCCAATATGGTCATGACCCTGGGAAGGAAGGTACACTGTGAGGGATGGTGACCACCCCAACAAATTGATCTCAGTTAGGTCCTTGGTGACATTAATTGGCCTTTCAAGCCACCATATTGAACTTGTCGTTTACAAGCTGCAATGACATAGCATTTAATAACTTGGCATATTTAAATCAGTACAATCACGGACATGGCAGAGATGGTAACTTAAAAAGAAATGATGAAAGGACTTAAAGTCTGTTACTGGGCTGATATTTGAGTCTAAATTTTTAATTTATATGAGTTTGAAATATATAAGAAGGGTGTGCATTTTTTAATAGAAAATGAAATATTAGGTTGCTTTTTACGTATTTGAAAAGGACCAACTCATTTTGTGTTACAATAACTGAAGTGGAAAATTAGCATGAGGTTATAAAAAGAAATTTAAAAAATTCATTGTGAACTAGAATAAAAGGAAGAGTAGTTAATTGGTATACTTTCAACTGCTTCTAGGAAAGACAATGTGCTGAAGAAAAAAAAAAGAATTAAGACAGGGAAATAATCTAAACAGCAAAGGTCAAAAGTACATATTTTACTGAGAGCAGTGCTTCAAATCATGTGACTTGGAACAATGCAGCGATCTTCAGGTTATGCAAATTTGGACACAGAATTTGATTTCCCTTCTTGAAGGTGTCTTTACAAATTCTGAAATAAATGTGCTTTAAGAGCACTTCTAAATTAAATAAAAGATCAATAGATAATATTGCACTGTCACTCAGGTGACAGGCAATGCTACTTGATAAGCCACAGCTGTTATTCCCTTTGTTCTTGAACTGTCAATAAAGTAAGTCTTGATCCCTGTAATGGTTAATTTTATGTGTCAACTCCTCTGGGTGACAATGCCCAGATATTTGGTCAAACACTATTCTGGGTGTTTCTGTGATGTCTCATTTCTTTTTGGATGAAACTTACATTTAAATAGGTGGACTTTGAGTAAAGAAGATCATACTTAATACTGTGCATGAACTTCATCCAGTTGCTTGAAGGTCTGAACAGAATTAAGGACTGTCCACTCTTGAGCAAGAGGCCATTTTCCAGCATACTGCCTTTGTACTAATTGCAACTCTTCCCTTAAATCTGCAGTGTGTCAACTCTGCCCATCAGATTTTGGAGTTGGCATGCCTCCACGATTGCATGAGCCAGTTCTTTAAAATATGTCAAAATACAGATAGATACATAGATGTAGATGTAGATGTAGATGAGTAGATATTGTTTATTGGTTCTATTTCTCTTGGGAGCTCTGACTAATACAGTCATTAAAGATATTTTCCATTATTATCTTCTTCCTTGTCTGGACTAAAATATTTGTATAAGATTCTAGACTCAGAGAATATTCAGATATCTGAAGAAATTCTCATTTTACAACTATCTTGTTGGAAGTCCACTGATCTTAGACATGTCATGATCCTTAATAATTATGGCTTTTAAAATTGCATGAGAAGACTTTACCAAGCATTAATTTTATCAACATATTTTAATGCTGAGAATTTGTTCATTGTGCACACTAGAATCTTCCCAATAAGGTGAACTAAATTGGACGCAAATGCAACTTTGAGACATAAAAAGCATTAAGAAAACTAACATTGGTAAGAACTGTTTGTCAAAAGTTGAAATTCACATCTAGTTATCACATTTGTCCTTTAATTTGTATTTTACATGTGGAGCTCATTATAGATAACATATTTCTCTTCTCTTCTCACTTGGGCATTCAGGGAGGGAATAAAAAGAGCAGTGAGCATCAGTACGTCTCCAGAACAAGTTATCACTTGGAAGGTCAGACTTGATCCTGATAGAAGAAAAAGCCTTGCAACTTCCTGTTCATTTTCTATTGCTGCTGAACAAATCTGCACAAAGGCAGTGGTTTAAAAACAACATAAATTTATTATCTTACAGGTCTGTAGATTAGAAGTCTTACATGGATCCCATCTGGCTAAAATTATTGACTAACTATAGGGATGCATACTGAAGTATTAAAGGTGGTTATCACCATCTGTGTTTGTGATATACAGGTGTAAGTGATGTGTCCCTCATTTTTTAGCTAATATATATTTCCTAGTTTTACCCTGAACTTATTAATACAGATTCAGAAATCAAGATAGAAAAGCAAAACTTTAGAAAGAGAATGAATGTACTCAATATACCATTAAGTAATAAGCATACATATTTAAAGAATAGAAACTAATATTCAGTGGGGTCCAGTGTTAATTTTTAATCCAATTTCAGTAGAAACTGCACAAAATTCTTAGCTAGAGAAAATAAACACCTTTGAAAGACACACAGTGTTAAATTTATTGACATTATAATAATTATTATTAAAACCCCTTTATTGTAATTCATTTGTGTCTAAGTATATTGACAGATAACAAAGAAATATGCAGAATCATGTTTAAATCCGACATGAGGAATAATGGGCTCTTCATATCGGTATATAGGAGGATGGATTATTTTAAGAGCTTTATGTTACTTGGGACAAATAGTCTGATACATAAAGTCATGTATTTGTTGTTCTCCCTAAAGTAGTCCCATGAGGGGATTACATGCAGGCATTTAATGACTTCTCACTTCTTTATCTCTTACAGGGTGGCCAAAGTATCTGACACTGTTGTTCACAACCCTCTTTGTCTGGAAATACTCATTTCTTCTTGACCTCTCAATAGTCTTCAACTTTGTTGGCCTCAAAGGAGACATAAAGAGCTCTCCATATAGATGATTTGCAGCTCAATTTGTTAGCAGTTAGTAAACCCCTTCTCCAGATTACTTCAATCATAGCAGAATTTAAGAGAGGTGTTTAGACACTTTGTTGATTTTTGTTGTCTATTCTTTCATCCAAAACAAAATGGGCCCAGTAGAAAGACTTTAATAGGTGTACACTTCCACATTGCCCTGCAGCTCCTAGATAACTTTACATTTAGTCAAAGAGTGGTGTTTTCCACTGTTTAATATGTTCATTTTCCTAAGTCCAAATAAACAAGTTAAGCACCCTTTGGAAAGCTAATATTCTTGAAAATTTTTAAATGTAAAAAATATTTTTAAAGTGCTGAAGCCCTATATATCTTAATATGTCACCATAAGTCACATTTTGTTTTTATAATGCTCATTTTTCTTTAGCATAACAAATTTTCTTTTTGTGTTTCTGCATTTCATGAAGTCAATTTTAACAAGTAATCTGGAAGTTACAAAATAGGAAAAGTATGAACACAGACACGCAAATTATATTTTTATTTCTTTTTAAATAGCTTTAGTGAAATATAATTCACACAATGAAATTCACCTATTCAAAATGTACAATGCAATAGCTTTTTGTAGTCTCAGAGTTGTGTTGTAATCATTACCCACAATTTTGAACACTTGTTGTCATCCCCAAAAGAAACTTCATAGCAAATAATCTCTCCTATGTCCCTTGAGCCCACTTTTCCAAGACTTGTGTAGCCATGAATCTACTTTCTATATATACAGATTTGCCTGTTGTAATACATTTGATGTTAGTGGATTCATGTAGTACATAATCTTTTGTGAGCAGTCTATTTTTTTTGTTGTTGTAACACTTTAATTCTCTTAATTATTTTTCACTATCTATTTTGGATTTATTTTCTTTATGATTGCTCTATGGCATGCAATGAACACCTTAATGATCTACTTTAGATTTATATGAAACTCAGTGAAGTATAAAAATAGTACTTCTATAAAGCTGTATTCCCTCCTCCCCTTTCTGTGCTACTATTATTATACACATTATATCTACATATATTAAAACCAAACAACATACAGTTAAAATTAGACAAGTAGGGGACTTTTTATAATTTTTATAATTTTATTCTTTAATAAAAGTGAAGGAAGGGGAAGTTTATTTGTAAATTTTTAATATAAATTCTTTTATTTGCAATTTCTGCTTCTGTTTATATAATCCCTTGGATTCAAATTATTACCTAGTATCATTTCCTTATTGTAGTACATCTATGTTTCCATATATGTTGTTTTTGCTATTAATATAAACTATATTATGTTCTATACATTATAGGTCCAACAGTATAATTATATACCTATTACATTATACAATTTCTTTTTAAATTAGTTACTAGAAGAAAAGAGAGGAAATCTACAATTACAATGTCTTTTATATTTACCTAAATAACTACTTTTACTGATGCTTTTTATTTTTCTATAAAGTCACTCCTTTATAGAAAGCAATGGATGGCCATGCCTCATGGTATAATCTTTTGTACGACAGCTCTGAAACTGGGGACACAAAGAGTAGTGTACTTCTCTGTGTGGTGGTCTTTCTTTATGGCTGTGTCACTGGTGAAGGTTATAGTCCCTGGTCTTCTGAACTTGCTTCTACCATTATACAATCCATATCCTCTGAACAAGTTATGGCAGGGTTGATTGGGGTCCAGGGTTTCTGTCTTGCTGGGGTAGACATTCCACCCTACAAGTGGGTGCTGGATTGAGAAGGGAGCCACATTTGACCTGCTCTTCTTTGGAATGGAGCTTCTATAATATGGTGACTGAAAGAGTGAAAGTAAAACAGGAAACATTTGTAGCCTTCCCATTCTGAAGAATCATCATGGCCTTAGACTGGGACCTGGGGACAGAGGGAACATGTTCTTGGCCATACATGTCAGGAGTAGAACTCACTATTTCCTGAGGTGAGGCAGAAAGAAAGGGTGAGAAATAGGAGATAACAGCACAAATGCCGGAGACATTCACTCTTTTTACTGAGATTTAGAAGATTTTCTGGAATACAGATTTCTTTTTTTGTTGTTGTTGTATGCCCTAAGGGCAATTGACAGATATTTTATTCTTTTAATATAATATTCCATAGTTATGTCTCTCTTGCTAGGGAGAGAGTCAGAACACACAGGGAAAATGAAGAATTTCTGAGACATCTCAGGGATAGCTCTGCTCAGCTGCAGAAGAATCATGTTATCTCTGGGTCACAAACAGCCAAAATATTCAAGAAATCCCACCTTCAGGTAAACAAAGGCGCAGTTATATTGAAATGCTTTCTATCCCTTTGGTCACATGGCCCAAAACCGATGCAGAGGTAGAAAATATAGTCTATGTATTTTCAACATAAACAACTGGTACAACGAATCCATTGTGGGGTTTCAGGACTTTAAACAGCATTTTATAAGTCAATGTTAATACATCTCATCGGTATCTTGGCCAATAATCAGCACCATAGTTCCATGCACCCTAGAGATAAAGAGCTACCTTGTAAGAGCAGCAAGTTAGCTCTAACCTTACACATCGCGTCATACACAGAGAAATGTTAGATGCCGTGTACTCCAATTTTATTAGAAATAAAATCAATGTACATGTATGCATATTGATCTTTAAATTTTATTTATTTTCTTTTTTCCTAAAATTGATTCATTATTCTTTCTAACTGAAGATGAAAGAAAGAACGTAGATTAAGAAGATTCTCAATATTTGGTAATGTATTATATTAGTGGCTTAACAAATTTAATGGTTGGTTGTCACTCCTTTGAATCAAAAATAATGCCAGGATGATCTGAGAAGTTCATTCTAGCTTTATTTTTTATGGCATTTTAACTAATCATCAACATTCTTTCATGTCTTTCAAAATTAATTTTATTTATATTTTTTATTAATTTGACTCCCTATTAAGCATTTTACCTAGATTTATAGGTAATGCTTATATTCAGTTTACATGTTTCCCATAATCCTACATATTTTTGTTCAATGTCTTTTAAGATTAACAATACAAATAGAAAATATTTTAGTATCAGTAAATTTTGGTGATAATTGAACATTAGTTTATACTAGTTATTAGCACATACACTCTTAGCCCACATAATAAACATGGATAATTATGCTATAAACAGTAAAAAATTACTTGTAATTTAATTTGAAATAAAAAGCGTGTTAATTCCTTAAGGATATTTAATTAACTTATTAGATATACAGGAAACAAGTTTTAATGTGTATATTAATTTGTTTAACCTTTCCATTGTTTATCCGAACGTCCTATAGTTTCTATATATACTAAAACAGTACAAACATGCCTTGTTTAATTGCACGTGGCCCTATTGCATTGCAGAGATACTGCATTTTTTTGGGTGTGTGTTTTTGCTTTTTTGTTTTTTTTTTTTTTACAAATTAAAGGGTATGTGACAACATCAAGTAAAGCAAATCTACTGGCACTGTTTGTTAAAACAGCATTTGCTCACTTTATGTCTCTGTGTTTTACATTCTGGTAATTCTCACAATATTTTAAACTTTTCATTATTATATTTTTTATGGTGATCTGTGATCACTGAACACAACTTACTTAAAGCTCTAATGATGGTTAGCATTATTTAGCAACAAAATATTTTTTAATGAAGGTATATACATTTTTTTAGATATAATACTATTGCACACTGAATATACTTTGGTATAGGGTAAACACAACTTTATATGTATCATGAAACCAAAAGAATTCATTTGACTCACTTTACCATGATATTACCATTTTTGTGGTGGTCTTTAAGGGAACTTTCGGTATTTCTCTCAGTACCTCTCTACTCAATCCTTATATGTTAATAAAAAAGTCTAAGATTGTAATCACTTGATGGACTGCTTATTTAAATGCAAATCAATTCTACTGAGATTAAAACCACTCAACAATTAAAAACTTCTTTCTGAAAAGGACCATATTCAGACCTAATTAATTCACCACATATTAGAGGTATTATGTGACTCTAGTAGCCAGAGGTAATAGAAAGGTTTAAAAGTCATTAACTTTGTGCTGGCTATCCAGTATGTTATTTTCTCTTACTTTGAATTAAAAAAAAATGAATTTCTACTTTTGCAACCAGCATTAAATAATAATCACACCTAAAATCTTACTTATTTTTAAATGAATTGTTATGGCCCCTTAAAGAGTCCTCCACAGTGATGTATGATTTTTTGGTAACAACAACCAACCAACCAACAGCAACAATAACTTGGGGCTGCCTCCTTCAGCCCCTCCTGGGCCTGATTGGCAAGCAGGCCCAGATTGCTTGCTGCGCCAGCCTTCACTGCCCTCAGCACCCTCCTCGAGCCACCATTCTGCTCTTCTTGTTTTTAGGTTGCTTCATTATTATATGGCTCTGGTTTCTATCCTAAGACTGGATCACTGTGTCTTCAAGGCATCAAATAAGTATTTAACAACTTTAGTTAAACTTTAGTATAACTTTAGTACCTGATAAGAAATGTGTTGCCGATGCTGCATGGGTATTTTAAACACTGTACATACGACATGGAATAACTTGTATGAATACAAATCACTCTGTGGACTGGATGTTTGAAATCTGTCAGAGCCTCTAAATATCTTGTAAATGAAGGCATATCAGTATTCGACTTTGCCAATAAGGTCAGTTTTCACCATGTAAAAGAATGTTAAATCCAAATTGACTGAGTAAAAGAAGCTCTAATGTTGCTTTAATTTATTTTTTTCTTATTACTTAGAGAATTTGGAAAAGTGTATATTTAAATACATTAGACATAATAGACAAATGACTATGACTAAGGCCTGAATTATGGGACTTGCAATGATACATAAGAATCCGAGGACACTGCCTTGATGTATGACTTTCTCTTTATGTACCTGGAGCAAAAAGAAGAAAAAGGATCAATGAATAAAATTGTCTATTGATTTCTCAAAAAAAATGCATCCTTATTTGTTGTAATAATTTTCTGTCTTCCTTTCTGGGTGTTAATGTATTGCAAAACCATTTAAAGAACATTATTGCTAACTAGAGATATAAGTATGATTTTGACTTCCCAGGGTAAGACAGGAATGTACTTCCAAGCATTTTAATTTTTTTAAATATTAGATACTATTATAATTTACATCATAAATGGAGACATTAACCATCACCTACTTACATTGAGTTTGCAAAAGAAAGCTCACAGTCGAGTTTTATTTCCACTTAATGCCAAGATTGGTGGATTGGCTCATTAGGTGTTAATACTTCCCTTTTGCTCTTGCCCATTTTCTTTATCTATTCTGCTGTGCATCAATTTGGTGTTTCCAGCTAACATGTCCACAACGATGTACTGGAGTCAGATCCCTCAAAAAGAACCAGAGGAAAATTCAGAGACTTGGGACAATGTAACTGATGTGTGTATGTATATATGTGTGCAAGTGTGTGCCTGTGTGTTTTCAAGAGAATATCGTAGATTGAAATGATGTAAGATAAGTATCATGTGTTTGTTTATAGCATAACTTGATCATTTGTAAGAGCATTTTATATGTCTATTATACATTTAAATTTCAGGTTTTATTATTTTGTATTATTTTATCTTCTAACAACAAACTTATTAACTTTTAGGGTTTTCCTTTATTTATAATATCTTAGTATTAGATGAGCATTTACTATTAATCTCCTGGATATTCCCCTTCCTACATCCTTGACCGTTTTCTCCTGCTTTCATCACACCCTTGAATTTCATTCCTTTTTGATACATTGACAAAAGGAATATTCATATTAATTCACAATTGTGTCAGCAATTGATATCTCATATGAGCTTTATGTCTTATTTATTCATTATTTATATGGCTTAGTTGACCTTTATTGGAATGCTATGTTTAAAACATTTTTATTTTGTGACTAAATTATAACTCATAAAGATTCTGTAAACTCTAGATTAAAACATCCTCAGTATCTATATTTTGGAATCAATACAGTAGAATTTGTACACTGTGGGATTCCCAGATACAATCTTGTGAGGTCTCTCATTATTCTACTAATTATCCATTCTAGTGATCTAAAGATCTGGAAATCTATAATTTTGATTGAGGTGCCTGGGTGTCTCAGTTAGTTAAGCATCCAACTTCAGCTCAGGTCATGATCTCATGGTTGATGGGTTTGAGCCCCATGTTAGGCTCTGTGCTGACAGCTCAGGGCCTGGGAGCCTGCTTCAGATTCTGTGACTCCCTCTCTATCTGCTTCTCCCTCACTCATGCCTCTCTCTCTCAAAAGTAAATAAACATTAAAAAATAAAAATAAATAAATAAATAAAATTTTGACAATGGCATTTCTTTATTTAGATATACCATGGAGGATTCAAAGATGTTTTTTTCATTATTCTTGTCTTTATTTTTATAAATGCATTTGATAAAGTTTCCACTGACATTGCCAGCTGCTTTCCACATCTGCGTATGACTGCCATTCGTGCAGGAGTTGCAGAGAAGTGGAGTCCTGCAGTGACATCAATAAAGCTAGACTTCGAAAAGTAGCTGAGTGTGAGAGAAAGACTGAATGGTGATGACATTGAGCCCAGCTTGAATCTGGGAAGACATGCCCAGTTTTATGTAGGAAGTAAACATAATATGGAGCAAAAAGGTTTAGAACATTTGGATAAAATGAAGGACTGATTAGAAAAATGAGTCAGTGTAAACAGTTAAGAATTGTTATAGCAAATTATCCCCAGGACACCCATTTTAATGACAAGTTTTGGTTACAAGAGTTCAGAGATAGTTGGCCAAATGAAAGATTAAATCATTTTTAATTGCAATATATGAAACAATAGAAGTATGAACATCTTTTCATTTTAATAGCTTTTGTTATAGAAAATTGTTAAAAAAATAATTTAAAATTGAAGTAATTCTGATTGGTTTGCCTTAATTCATTCATTCATTACTTTGAAAAAATGTTTATTTACTTTGAGACAGGAAGATAAGATATGCACATATGAGTGGGGGAGGAGCAGAGAGAGAGAAGATAGAGAAACCGAAGCAGTCTCCATACTGTCATTGCAGAGCCCAATGAGGGGTTCAATCTCATGAACCATGAGATCATGACCTAAGCCAAAATCAAGAGTCTGATGCTCAACTGAAGGAGCCACACAGGCTCCCCTGGTTCTTCTAAATTTAAACAGTGCTGGAACACAGAGGTGCATATATCCCTTTGACTTAGTATTTTTGTATTTTGAGGGTAATTACCAAGTAGTATGATTATTGGATCATACGATAGTTCTATTTTTAATGTTTGAATCATTATATTTTACACTTGAAACCAATGCACTGCATGTCAACTATACTGTAGTTAAAATTAAAGAAACAAATAAAAAAATGCTGGAACATATAACACCTTAGGAGGAAGAATATTTTATTGTTCTTAAGTATATATGATGAGTTCCATGAAGATTTTTAGTCATGTTAAAAATTACTTGGTAATATTAAACTAGCAGAATAAGTAATGTAAACTAATAACCCTCTATTACTTGTTATGCAAGATAAGAAAAAATTAAAAAATAAAAATTTCAACTTAGATGATTAAACTATCTTTACATAATAAATATATCATTAATTTGTAAGTACAAATAAATTTCCGGTAAGGACAAAAATGAGTTATAATGCTTGTGTTTAGCTTTTTAGTTGAAATGTTGACAGTATGCTTGCAATGAATTTGGATTTTAAAATGTGTCAATTTAAGCATATTAGAATATTGATGTGCAGGATGTTGAAGTTTTTTTTAATGTTTATTTTATTTGAGAGAGAGAGAGGGAGAGAAAGAGAGAGCATGTGAGCAGGGGAAGGGCAGAGAGAGAGAGGTGGACACAGAATCTAAAGCAGGCTCCAGTCTCAGAGCCGATGTGGGGCTTGAACCCATGGACCAGGAGATCATGACCTGAGCCAAAGTCGGACACTTAACAAACAGACCCAGTCAGGTGCCCCTGAAAGATTTTTTTAAGTACATATTTGAGTATAGAACAGAATGAAGTATAGTATTAAGACTTTTAGCGGGGAGCTTGGGTGGCTCAGTTGATTAAGCGGCTGACTTCTGCTCAGGTCATGATCTCACAGTTTGTGGGTTCCAGCCCTGCATTGGGCTCTGGGCTGATGGCTCAGTGCCTGGAGCTTGCTTATGATCTGTGTTTCCTTCTTTCCGACCCTCCCCCACTCATGCTCTTTGTCTCTCTCTCTCTCAAAAAAAAAAATAAATAAAATAAACAAAAAAAATAAAACGTTAAGACTTTTAGAGATAGTTTGGAGATACCATTTTGCTTCTGAGTTTTTTTTTCTCCAGATCCACATATCTCATTGAAGTATTCAATAAATATGTACTTAAGTATTTAATTTAATATGTATTAAATAAATAAATGTATGTAAATATACATTTCTATGTTATTTTGTAGACAGCAATCCTTCACTGCTTTTAACACAGTAAAATGGTAATATATCATGATAGTGACACAAAACTAGATGGTTGTACAACATAAAAATAAATGTTTCCAGGTTTACCCTGCTTTTTGTCTCTAGTTGGTTATGAAGGACTTCTGAATCCCTGAAAAATCTGACCCTCAATATTTCTGGGGGAAATCTGAGGTGTTTTACATCGGCTCATGAAAGTGTTTCTGCCAACATTTCCAATGCTTCACCGATCACAAGGGGCTGTCCTGCTCTCCACAGGGGACACTCCTTGTTGTAGAGTGTGTGGTATGGTGACAATTTGTTCTGCCCTTTGAGTACAGCTGCTGCCTCATGAAGCTGCTCAGTGCTGTCACTTTTCAAAGTTCTCTTGTCTGAAGGAAAGTGTATGTGTCTGCGCGAGAGCGCGTGTGCGTGCATGTGTGTGCCTGTGTGTGTGTGTGTGTGTGTGTGTGTGTGTGTGTGGTGGGAAGACAGGCTAACAATGGCTTCCTTTTTATTTTAAAATCAGAGGGGCATCAATGGTCTTCCATATGTGTTTGATATTTACTTATTTTTCCTTCTGGTTTTGCCTACTGTTTTTTTTTTCTCTCAAACAAAAGGGTCAATACAATTAAGAAATATCCTTATATAATTTTATTGATATAAATATGAATAATAATGAAGATAAACATATATTTGCCATAGAAAACTTATGTATCATAATTTCTAGATTACTTAAGTATTCCACAACAACATCACAGATTCAGCATTATAAGAAACTTTTTCCTTAAATGTTTCATTAAAACATTGGAGGTGTCACGTTAAACAGCCGATGCTTTGCCAATAGTTATCATGAGCCGTGTGCTTTATGTTTATTATCTAATTTTCCATTCACTACTAAATTGAATAAAACAACTAATATTGTTTCAGGAAAGATTATAACTTCTTTGAGGTCACCTATCTAATAAGTTGTGAACCAAAATTTAAACAAAGGTCTGCAAGATTTCAGTCTTTGGCCACAATGATAGACTTCCTTTCAGAAAATAAACCTCATGGCCAAACTCCTTCAATATCCACATTTAATTTAATTATGAAAAGAATTACTCATGTTTCAAAAAACAGAAATGCAACATTTTTCAAAGTAGAAAGAAATTAAAGTGGTGATTCTATGACAAATAATGTTAGCTATGCTACAAAGAAAAAAGTTATTAAAATATGTATAATGGAAAGGTTAACAAGAGACAAATTTTTCTCTTTAGTAATAAGCATATTAAAAATGTCACTTGGATATTGGCAACCTTTTTCTCAGATTTTTCCCATATAATCATACATTGTAAAAAATGTTGCTTGGTTTGGGGGGAATGCAGAATGAAAATTTATAAAAACATTTTAATCTTTGCTTAACCACTAATCCATTTGAAAAAAATCTTTAATATAACTGCATCAGTAAATCAAAAAAATGGAAATTGTGTTGGCAGCGGGGTGTTATCTTTTGTTGAGGGCAAACAGCAGGGTTGCTGCTAATGAGAACATCATCAACTTATCAACAAAAGGTCAGCCTACAGAGCTTTTTGCCCCACTTCTGCCTATTAGACTTTTGTCTCCCCTTTGATGGCACAATGCACTGACAAGTTAGGCTCCTTGTGCCTACATTGTTGTGAATCCTTCTCTATTATGACAAGAAATATGTAATTGCAAGGTACACATTGAAACTGGTATACATTATTCAGAAGTTAATTTATTTTTCTGAAAGGGATATCAGGTGTATTTTGGAGACTTGTATTGTTGTCCATTTGTTTTGAACATTTGGGTATAATCGTTAAGTGAGTTCACCATCCAAGATTTTGGAGGATGTAAAGCCATGGCTTTGGATAAAGACAGACCTACATTTAGACTGAGCGGATACTTCCCCGTTCTCTTGCTTGCTTGCTCTATGAACAGAAAGATCAAGTAGTAACTACAATTACAATATCATTTTTTAAAAATTTTTTAACATTTTATTTATTTTTGAGAGACAGAGACAGAGCACAATTGGGGGAGGGGGAGAGAGAGAGGAAGACACAGAATATGAAGCAGACTCCAGGTTCTGAGCTATCAGCACAATGCCTGATGCAGGGCTCGAACTCACTAACTACAAGATCATGACCTGAGCTGTAGTCAGATGCTTAACTGGCTGAGCCACCCAGGCGCCTCTACAATATCATGTTTTTATCAGCTTTATTTTTTGCCATGGAATGGTCCAAGTGTTTTATAAGTGTCTACTTTATATTCACAGAAAGTGTATAATTATCACAATGATTCACTTTTATTTGCTTTTTGGCAGATTTTAGAAAACTGTGTTTTGACTCCTAGGAGTTCACCAAAAATTTTGTTAGAACTGCTTTACTAATGATCTTTAATAGACTTGAACATTTGGAATATAAGGCCTTGGGAAGCTTATATTACCTGAGGTTTGTGATTATAATATCAAAATATGGCAAAAATTATTGTAATTAATAATCACATGACAACACAACAACAAAAATAAAATTAACCATGAATGTCCAAAGGGCTGGAGTCAAGAGGATTCATTCTAGGCATCTCACTTTTTTAACTGGATTCTCTATTGCTTATGTTTTGAAATGAATAAAACTAAACAATTGGTTGAGGAGCTAATGGAAACAGTAACATTAATTCAAGCCTCACAGTGTATGTATATATATATATATATATATATATATATATATATATATATATATATATACTTTAAAAATTTTTTAATGTTTATTTATTTTTGGGAGACTGACAAGGGAGTGAGGAGAGGCAGAGAGAATCTGAAGCAGGCTTCAGGCTTGGGCTGTCATAGGGCTTGAACTCATGAGCTGTGAGATCATGACCTGAGCCAAAATCTGGAGCTTAAGACTGAGCCACCCAGCTGCCCCTTCACATTATTATTTTTGTTTAAGTCTCACTTTAAACTTCACTTTTCTAGTGTTATGATGGTAAATTTTATGTGTCAACTTGGGTAGATTATAGTACCCAGAATTTTAGTCAAACACTAGTCTAAATGTAGTTCTGAGATCATTTTTAGATAAAATTACTTTCAATTCAGTATATTTTGAGTAAACCGGATTATCCTCCATGATGTGGGTGGGCCCTATCCAATCAGTTGAAGACCTTAGAAGGAAAAATAAAACCTGATGTCTCTCAGGGAAGAGGTAATTCTGCTAGCAGTCTGCCTATAAACTTGAGCTGTAACACTAACTCTTCTCTGGGTCTCTAGCCTGCTGGCCAATTCCGAAAAATGGATATGCCAGCCTCCACAATCCTATGACACAATTCCTTAAAATCTCTCTCCTCTCTCTCATTCATTCTCTCTCTCGCTTTAGATACACAAACTCTCCTGATTATTTTTCTCTGGAGAATCTTGACTAATATAAATATGTAATAAAAATCTGTAATGAGAAAAAAGTATTGAGAAAGACCCTCTGGTGAAATGTGTCATCATATTCTTATGCCTTAGGACAATTACTTGTCAATTTCAGTGGATTTTTAAAAAGAGAAGATACTTGTAAAAGTTTCAAGCATAAATGTTTTTTAAAATATGTGACTTTTTTGATCACCCAGTATAACTGAATTGCCTAATTTAGTGTGAGTTTTAAGTGAAAATTTGTCTAATATAAACCATTGAGTCTGTCTTAATAAGCTTGGAATCATATGTATTTTAAAAAGCTTGAATAGTGAATGAATAGATATTTAGTTCACCACTTTCTGATACTCTTTTACAAAAAGTTGGTATGTGTTTCTCAGTAAAAGATTTTGACTAAAACAAAGTAAACATATTCTGAAAACATTCTGTTAATTTTTATCTATTCTTTCTACTGCTTCAAACATAGAAACAGAAACATGAACCTGTATTTTTTTTTAAAGAAAGGGCAAAATGCTTTGTCAGGATTGTGAATTAATTTAAACATCTGATGACCAAGGCTTAGGAAAGCTCATACTGCAAATATCAGAAAATTGGAGCTTCCCTTCTCTCATTTAGCATTTTGAGAAGTTTTGTAACTCCCACTCAGTGTTTCTTAATCGTGGCTGTGTGTTAGAAACACTTGGAGAGCTTTTTAAACTCTCTATCCCATGCTTTAAACAAAAGCAATTAAAGTAGACTATCTGGAGATGTGACCCAGTATCATCACCATTAAAAAAAAAAGAAAACTGTAGGGTTCATGAGTGTCTCCGTCGGATTAGGTGTCCAACTTCGGCTTGGGTCATAATCTAATGGTTTGTGGGTTTGAGCCCCAAATCAGGCTCTGATCTGACAGCTGAGAGTCTGGAAACTGCTTCGGAGTCTATGTGTTCCTCTCTCTCCGTCCCTCCCCTGCTTTCTCTGTCTCTCCATGTCTTTCAAAAGTGAATAAACATTAAAAAATTGAAATATAAAATTTATTTTAAAAAGACGACTTCCCACAATACTAATGCGTGGTCAAGTTTGAGAACGACTGTTCTGAGTGGTATGTATGTCTAGGGCCATGACAAGAATTCCCCTCCTCTGGCTTAGATCCCGAGGACAAACCAGTTGGAAAGCTTTCAGTTGGAGGATTAAGTTCTTACAGGCTTAACAGCTGGGAAATTACGATTCCTGGATAGCATTTGTGTCAAACGATGAAATGAAGGGTTTTTTTTGTTTCTTCGTTTTGTTTTATTTTCTCTCCTGGTTATCATATAGTTTCTTCTTTTCATATTTATCAATGCTCCATTTTATGCTGAATACCGTATACAAAAGAATAATTATGTCTCTTTTTGTTTCTGTGTTAGAAAGAAATTGGCTGGGGTTGTTACTTGAGTTACGTCAGATTGTAAAATGAAAACATACCTAATACAGTGCTAGCAAATAGTAAAAGTACAATAAATATTGTTAATTCTTACCATAAATGTTAGAATTAAAACAATTCTGAAGTATATTTCAAAGGCCTAAAAAAGCATATGCATTGAAACCTAAAAAGTCATCTTGGGAAGCACAGTTAGGAAGCCAATTCCAAATGTTACGGATATGACAAAATGTACATAGTTGGTGGGATGGTTAATTTTACATGTCAGCTCGACTGGGCCTCAGGCACCCAGATATTTGGTTAAACGTTATTCTGGGTGTTTGTGTGAAGTTGTTATTGATGGAGTTGAACATTTAAATTAGTAGACTACTGTAGAGCAGATCCCCTCTCCCTAATGTGGGTGGGCCTCATCCAATCAGCTGAAGGCTGAAAAGAACAAACACCCACCTTCCTCCAAGTAAAGGGAAACTTCTGGTGGACTTCCTTAAGGTGGGACAGTGGTTCTGTTCTGACATTGGACTTGAACTGATAATCAGCTTTTTCTGGGTCTTCACCCTGCTGGACTTCAGACTGTAATTAAACCATCAATTCTCTTAGATCTCCACTTGGCAGCTATAGATTTAGGATTTGTCAGCCTCCCTAATTATATGAGCCAGTTCTCCTTCTCTCTCTCTCTCTCTCTCTCCCTCTCTCTCTCTCTCTCTCTCTCTCTCTCACACACACACACACACACACACACACACACACACACACACATAAGTACTTACATACGTATGGACCTAGAATTGCATAATACTAGTTCTGTTTCTCTGGAGAACCCTGACTAATACAGTTGATGAATATGCTTCTGAAACTGAAAACACTTTTTCTTAATTTATTTTTTCCAAATGCATATCCATATACCATCCTTTATAATTTGGATACCTTTTCCCCAGTTGCTTCGTAATATTTGGAGTTTTCTTTTCAATGAAGTTAATTTTTTTTACTCACTTAGAAGTGAAGTAAAGTGGGGCAGAGAAATAATAGGAAGTTTTTATGAATTTTAGGAAGAGATTAGTATTCAGTCCATATACTCTTCTGGCATATACCTATGCATATAATTTTATGCATGCATTTTTATTTTCTTCCTATTATTTTTCTCTTTATTGATAGTTGTTAAGTAAAATAAGAAGATAAGTATAGGAATATTTCTTAGTGAAGTCACAGATCAGTGGAGAGGGTGTACGGACAAAGATATCCACAATTGTAACAGAGTATGACACATAATTTGACGGACACATAGATGTATATGTGACACATGAAACTCACGGCTAGAAGGGCTAGAGGAGACTTAGGAAGGTACCTGGAGGCTGTGTAGTAATGTTGGTAATACTATATATTGCCAATTATATGCCCTAATTGCTATTCTGTTTTGCAGCTGCTTACTCATTTAATCATCACACAAAAGAGATGAAAACAGAGAGAGAAAGAGATTATTACCTATTTAAAAAAAATCAGATATTCAAAAGTGACTAGAAGTCAAAGAAATAGAAGAGATGAGATCAAGGAGAAAGAGTGTGCTTGCTAGTGAGATCAGCATGGGCAAAACTGAAGAGGCAAGGGGCCCGGAACAAACCAAATAAATTCATTTAATGTGACCTCATTATAGTGTGTGTGTGTGTGTGTGTGTGTTTGTGTGTGTGTGTGTGTGTGTGTGCACTATGCATGTTTTGAAGACTCGGTTAGCAGGGAAAGCAACTAAGAGTCTAGAATATTGGGTGGGGTCCATAATGTTTAGGTTTGGGGCTTTATATTAAATTTTATTGTTTTTATATAATACAAAAAGGTTTTCTTCTTTGTATTTTGTTAGAGATAACATTCTGTTTTTTCACAAAATGTTATAGTGATCCTTTTTATATTGTTTAGCGTCTTTTTCTGAACAAGCATGCCTGCCTTATGGTATTGTTGGATGGATTATAAATAGTATTGTAGGGAGATTTAAATTGCTTAACACAGTTTCTAATATTTTAGCAGAAAATTAGTTTTCTTACCCTCCTCTCTTCAGTGTCTCATATGGAGTTTCAAAGAAAGAATATGTAATATCTTGGCTTCAACCATACTTTGACTGACTCATTACAGTATTATAAAGCTTATTCCATATGTGAAGTGCTGTTTATGTAAGCTAAACAAGAACTCAATTAATACATGCATAGTGATAGGCGTTATACTCATACCTAGTCTCATTAATTTCCTTTAACTTCTTGCCTCAATTTCTGAACCAAAAGAAAGAATATCAGTCCTTCTCTATGTTGAAAAAAATAGTAAAAACATATAAAGCAATATTAGAATTCAGAGTTTTTCCACTAAAAAGTACTATAATATATACATTTTGGAGTAATCCACTTTACACAGTTTTGGGTAATAATTTCAGAAACAATGTATGCAAGCTCTAAGAGTAAACCTTCTCACTTAATGGCATTATTTGGAATTTCAATTCAAGGACAATTACTTTTGGAAAAAATATTTTCTTGTCTACAAACACATTAAATTATATATTAGTTAAAATCAGTTGCTCCTTTAACTTTGTTCCAGGTTTCAGGTTCATGTTAATATTGATCGCTCTATCACAAAGGAGTTAGCATATGTTTTTGAATCAGACATCTTAGTTCTGGCGTAGATATCAGAGAAGATTTCAGCTTAGTAACAGATATTTAACATTTAGAGGTTACGAGCTACATGTAGAGTTACAGAAAAATATTCATGTCTTAACACATGTCTTACACATTTCCTAGAAATAAGTAAGATTACAAAATAAGATACAATCATTAAATTTCAGCAAAGCGAAAATTGCCATCACACTTTCCCACAAAGCAGCTTATTTAATCACATTATGATTTGATCTTTAATCTATATCTCCTTAGCACTAATGATACTGTTTATATTAGCATATTTCTCAACCCCTTACTAACCTATAATAGTTTATTTGTGCGACTGAAGAAAAGATTCATAACCATCAAAGCTTAGAGCAATTAAAATTGAAAAGTTTATTCTATATAATCTATTCCATTCCTAATGTAGATGTCTCAGTCTGCTTGGGCTGCTCTAACAAAATACCACAGACTGGATGGCTGGCTTATAAACAACAGGAATGTATTTCTCACAGTTCTGAAGGCTGGAAATCCAAGCTCAGGGTGCCAGCCTGGCTACCTAAGGGCAGGCTTCCATATGACAGACTTTCTTGTAGTGTCACATGGTGGAAAAGGCTGGGGGCTCTGTGGAGCTTCTTTGACCAGGCGCTAATCCAACTCGAGGGTTCCACTCTCACCCTCTAAGCACCTTCCAAAGGCCAGACCTCCTCAGATGATCGTACTAGAAATTAGGATTTCAACATATTAATGGGGGGTGGGTGGCACAAACATTCAAGCCATAGTAGTAATGTAAGTATAAAGACCCATACATCTGACAGTAGGAGATCTACACTCTCTCCAAAGGATGCTCTCTGACCCACCTCATGTTAATATTCTGAAAAATAAGATAACATTTCTGGAGAAAGTTATAGGAAGACATGGTCAAAACACTGACAGAGCCAATTTCTTCCATCTTTCCGGTCTGTGTTTATACTTTTTGCTAGTAGATGGCAGTATCCTTCCTCCATGAGCAGAATGGCCTTCTTTACCTCTTGGCTCTGGGTTTGGACATACGTGTGTCCAACGACACATACATTTATGAGACTGAAGCAGAAATACAAATTCCAAACCAAGGCTCGGGAGATTTGTGTGCATGGAGGTTTCCATTTGCAATGATGTCCTCCTGGCATCGCCTCAGGGCCATGCTTAAACTATTCTACTGTCCTGGGAGAAGTATGTGAGGTGCACAGGCCTGAACTGAGTTGCTAGTTTCCTAGTCTAGGTCAGCTGAGCAGAATAACTTATGTTTTTCCATGTAGTTTATTTTCCAGTTTACAAAAAGGTCCTCTGTACTAATGGTTGTGCCCGTGGTAGCTGTAGCCAAGTCATTGGTTTGTTCAAAAGTATACAACTGTGACACATATGGACCCAGCTAAACAATAAGCAACTGGTGTTTATACATGCAAGCCAACATACACAAATAATGATGCACAGCTTGATCTGTCCCTCTTCCTAGCTATAGGAAGGGATATAATCAATGTGCTTTGTTCTAAAGTAACTGCTTCAAAAGTAAATAAAAAGAAAAATGAGTAATATTTGGCAAGGCTATTTATTACCAGCAGAGATTAGAGAGTAGGACTCCCTCCATCTTCAGATCACACATTATTCAGATGTGCTTTGTAGAAGACTGTTTTGATCTTTAGCTAGGATTTCAGGCAGTCTTTCAAAGAAATATGGCTCTTTATAATCTTTGTGTAAACATCATTATCTTTTTTACTTATGGGAAGACCTTTTCCCCTTCATGATGAATAAAAGGAAAGCAAACATTTAAACTTCCTACCTAAGGCAATAATTGCTACCTGCAAAGTGTCAACTCATTTGTGAGCTGTTTTATGCACTTGCCAAAATGTTTGCGTTATTTACAATGCTAGGAAGGCACTAGAGATGAGTCTTTAGGATCCTCCTCAATTGTCCACTAAAGCAGACTTAGTATATTAATATTGACTTTTCCTTTTTTCTATTTTTTTATTTAAAGGAAAATTTTAGTATGATTTAGATTAGACTTCACATTTTATTTTCCTGAGATAAAATATGTGTATGTCTGTGTGTGTAGGTGATATAACTAACTTAACCATATGTTTATTTTAATTGGAAACAATAATACTGTTTCTACTTATATTTTCCTTAGCAATTTTGACTATATATTATATATTATATTGATAAAAAACAGCAGTTAGACAAAAGCAAATTCTGAGCAACCAAAATACAACTCAATTCCACAAATATATATTGAATACCTCCTATCTGTTTTAGGCCAACAATGAATAGAACAAAGTCTCTTTTTTCCTGTAGATTGGATTCTGGTATCAAGTTTCTACAACTAGCATGTAATTGTTTTGTAATTAATTCCTTCACTCAACACAGACTTATTTAACACACCATCTGTGTAAGGACCTTTTTGATACTGGGGTACAGCATGACAAAGAGAATCCATGTCCACATAGAATACATTGATCTGAGTTTTGAAATCCAGAGATGGTAAACAAATAACGATTACACAAGACATTGCTATGGACTGTGATCAGTATTATGTTAAGTTTTCAGGGAGATGAGGAAGCAACTAGGAGAAATCACAAATGATATCTCTTGACCTCTCTACAAGTAATGCCATTTGTACTAAGAATTAATAAGTGAAAATGAGCAAGACATGCAGAAACTTTGAAGAACATTTTAATGAATTCAGAGCATAAAAATAGGTTATTAATAATGAAAGAATGTCTAACACTATAGCAATCAAGAAGTGCAAATTAAGCATTAGGTATGATTTTATCATTATCTTGGTAAACATTTTGAAGTCTGGAATATCTAGAGAACTGAGAACTCACATACATTGCTTGAGAAAGTCAGCATAAAATGAAGATCAATTAAGTAATATAAACCAAAGATGGGCACTTGGGTAATGAATCTGATGCTTAACTTTGGCTTAGGTCATATTCTCATGGCTTATGAGATCGAGACCTTAGTTGAGCTCTGGTGCTGACAGTATGGAACCTGCTTGGGATTCTGTCTTCCATTCCCTCTCTGCCCCTCCTGCTCACTCGCTAGCTGTCTCTCATTTCTTCTCTCTCTCTCTCTCTCTCTCAAAATAAATAAACATTATAAAAAGTATTTACCAAAGGCAAAGGTTCCATGTTCTGCTATGTAGCAGTTTTCCTTCTACATACATTATAGAAATGTTCACATTAATAGTGACAGTTACATAGAATTTAATTCTAAAGAATCACAGGATTCCAAATGACAATATCCCAGATATTTAAGAAAGTTTTCAGAAGGATTTTTGGTTTCAAAGATGCAGTTTAGTGGAGATAATAGAGACAAAAATGTTGGAAGTCATTGGTGTGGTTACTGTCAACATGTGTAGAGATGGGGTACCAAGGGTGACTACTGAAGTATGTGGGCCTTGTAGATGGAGTATTTCCTTTTTCCATTTAGACTGGCTCACCTGAAGCAATAATTTAGACATTGAGATGTATCATATCTCTAATTAGCCATGAGGTACATCCAGCTGGCCATCAAGACCTGTCTTTCTAAGGGCAGTGCTAGGGCTCAAAGTCAACACAGCATAAGATGCAAAGAAAAAGACAACTTGGCCCATGTTTCATACTTTTCCTTTAAGAGTATTGTGCAACTGTGCTGTTTAAATTAAGTGGAGGGCTTTAATTTTGTGTACCTTTGTTTGTTTGCTTCTTAGTGAGAATTGGTATTGTGAAGAAAACGTCATAACTTGAGGGAAGAAACATAGAGTTGAAGGTACAAGGAGATTAGATTTATGATTGGGCTTGAGTCTTGAGAGAACAGAGATTATGCTTATTAACATAATAGTAATTTTGTGTAACCTTGGCTGTTGAGAGTCACATAAAACTGACAGGAATTCCACTTTACTTACTACAGGAAATGTATTTTCCTTTCTCTTGGGAATCTTGATTGCATAAGGGAGGATTGTATTTGTCCTGGTCCTCCAGCTCTGAGTGTTTGCCTCTTCCAGAAGCATTGGTATCCACTAATGAACATTCTAATTCCTTTAAGCTCACAAATACCCATTTATGTTATTCAAGATCCCTTTCCTTTTCCTTGTATCCTGCCCCCAAACCACCTTTTAAATTTTTGCTTCCATCCCTACTTTGGAAAAGAAAAATGAGATCCATCTTTCAGAAATTTGTTTTGTTTAGAGAATACTCAAATTTGTTGCAGAAATCCAGTTTTATATTTAATAGGTAGAAGGCGAATTCAACAATATGTCATGAAACCCATAAACAACAACAAAAGAAGCTAACTGCAGTCTTTCATTCAGTCTCCTGAAGAGAAATGCCAATATTTATTTACCTTACTCGTGAAATGGTAGAGTAATGATACCTCCTGGGTTTCCATAATTCAAAGTATCCAGGTAGGGATGGAATGGTAGTGGAGAGAAGTTGATAGACACAGTTGGAAGGGGAGATCATTGCAAAGTTTTGAGTCTCATGAGAGGCCCAGAATGTCAAGAGGGAAAGAAGGGAAATCAGTTCCTTTCATGCTGTCTGGGAATTGGTGTAGGATGAATGGCAGTTTATGGACGGAGCAGTTAGAAAGAGGTTTCTTAGATTACATTTGATGAGGGGTTTCACTTGGTTATCACACTGGTGAATTTGAGATTAGAGTTGAAGGTTTAAAATCCATGGATCAATAATGGCAGACTGCTATTGAGAAAAGAGAACAAAATTTGTGTGTAAGAAGTGGGTACTAGAAATTTAAAATTTTGACAACTAGAAATAAAAAAAAAATCAAGAGACAACCCAGAATACAAAATTGAAGGCATCACCCAGAATACAAAGGAAAATACACACTTTGAAATAAAAGTCAAAAGTTTTAAGAGATTCATCAAAAAAATTCAACACTATGAATAGACATTCTAGAGAATAGAAAAATGGATGTCTGAAATAAATAAGAAGTAACCCTGTCCCCACCCCACTCCTACACAAGCATCATTTGGACATCAGACTATTAAATAAAATTTTAAAAGTTCTTTACATATAATACAGAGTTTGTTTCTCTATAAATTTATCATTGAAGTGACTGGTTTAGATATTTTATCTCCCTGTCTGACTTGTAGGTAATTGAATTAAAAATTCAGGGGTAATAGTTCATCTATACTAATGAGTTCAGATAGATTCATTGTAACTAATAAGACCCTTTAATTCACTATCTGTAACATATGCTTAATTATTTCAGATGATATTTCACCATTTATTGATATGCCCAATCTACATCCATTTTCTTCCCTTCAACTCTTACTCTAGAAAATCATTTAATTATGCATCATTATATACATTATAGCATATATTCTTAGAATAAACATTAATTGGACTTCATACATTTTATTTTATTATAATCTCAGATATTTTGAAAATATAATTATTTTCAGTTATATTCATAAAAGAAACTGGTCATTAATTTTTTTTGAAATATCTTTTGTTGGTGTTTTCTAGCAAAGTAAGCATGAATTAAAAATATCACCTTTTTCTATAACCTAGAATAGTGTGGGGGGTTTTTTTGGACTTTTTCTATGTTCTTCATAACTATATATTTTTCTTTGCTGTTAAAGTTTTTCTGTTTTAAATCTTATGTCATGATTTGAAGTAAAGGAACATTTTTTCTTTTATTTTTATTTTATATTATTTTTAAATTTTTTTCTTATAATTATTTATTTTTGAAAGAGAGAGAGACAGAGCACGAGTTGGAGAGGGGCAGAGAGAGAGGGAGACACAGAATCTGAAACAGGCTCCAGGCTCCGAGCTGTCAGTACGGAACCTGATGCAGGGCCCGAACCCACGAACCATGAGATCATGACCTGAGCCAAAGTCGGACACTTAACCGGCTGAGCCACCCAGGTGCCCCTTTTTCTATTATTTTTAAACTATCTATGAGCTATGTACCTGTGCATATATGTATATATGTCTAAATACACTTGTGTCTGTATCTGTTTCTATAGCCACAGCCCTGTCTATAGAAAAAAAAAAAGCAAAGAAAAGACTTCCTATTATCTCCTAATAATGAACAACAAGAAATTTTATCAAGCTTTATTTCCCTCTGCATTACCTTTTTATTGTACTTTTTTATTGTACTATTAGTTTCAAATTTGCATTTACTTTACATCTATTATTGGTATATATGTATATATATTCTTTTGCTTGTGTATGTCCTTTAATAAAGCATATTGAATGAGGGTTAACTAGGAAACATTTAAAATCATAGATTCACAATGCTTTGTGTTCATAAATCTGGGTATGCTGGTTTATTTTCTTCTAGATTTTATGCTACAAAATATAAGTGTGATAACCTGGATTCTTGTTTTTATCTATCTTCTCTTTAAATTAGAAGGTATAATCATATATCAGAGTTTGACTATGCATAGGCATTTGTTTGATTTTGGCTGAGCTGATTGGAACAATAAGGACCCCTTTATCTTTAAATGCTGAACTTTTTTTAGATTTTTAAAAAATCTAATTTTATTAAAAATATTGAATAGAGGTTAAAGGTTTCAAACCCTTGGCAAGCCATTTTATTTTCCTTATTACTAATAGATTACCTCCATATTTCTAATTTCTCATTTTTTCCTCAGCTTTTTCAACACATTACTTTTCTAATCTGGATCTAGAATTGCTATTATTACTATTGTGACAGTAGACTTCAAAATTACATTCTTAATCACTAAGGATTCTTTCGATGTTCATATCGCCACCTTTCCAACAACCAACTGTCCTTTAAAATTGCTCTGATAAGGCAGACAGAATTTTTAATATTCTTTATATTACTTTGTAGTTTTCTGTAGCAACTTGTTGTTGTTGTTGTTGTTGTTGTTGTTGTTTATGAGAGCTTGGGGGACATTTATCTTTTTTTTTAATAGTTTATTGTCAAATTGGTTTCCATATAACACCCAGTACTCTTCCCCACAAGTGCCCTCCTCCATTACCACCACCTATTTTCCCCATCCCCCTCCCCCTTCAACCTTCAGGTTCTTTTTCAGTATTCAATAGTCTCTCATGATTTGTGTCCCTCTCTCTTCCCAACTCTCTTTCCCCCTTCCCCTCCCTATAGCCCTCCTGTTAGACCTATGAATGCAAACTATGGTATCTGTCCTTCTCTGCCTGAGTTATTTTGCCTAGCATGACACCGTCAAGGTCCATCCACTTTCCTACAAATGGCCATATGTCATTCCCTCTCATTGCCATGTAGTACTCCATTGTGTATATATACCACATCTTCTTGATCCATTCATC
>NC_043704.1:34266326-34273619 GCF_006229205.1 Suricata suricatta | reverse complement strand
TTGTAGAAAGTGCTGCTATGAACATTGGGATACATGTGCTCCTATGCATCAGCACTTCTATATCCGTTGGGTAAATCCCTAGCAGGGCTATTGCTGGGTCATAGGGGAGTTCTACTGACAGTTTTTTTGAGGAACCTCCACACTGTTTTCCAGAGCGGCTGCATCAGTTTACATTCCCACCAACAGTGTAGGAGAGTGCCCGTCTCTCCACACACTCGCCAGCATCTATAGTCTCTTGATTTGTTCATTTTAGCCACTCTGACTGGCATGAGGTGGTATCTCAGTGTGGTTTTGATTTGTATTTCCCTGATGATGAGTAATGCTGAGCATCATTTCATGTACCTGTTGGCCATCTGGATGTCCTCTTGGGAGAAGTGTCTGTTCATGTCTTCTGCCCATTTCTTCACTGGATTATTCATTTTTCTGGTGTGGAATTTGGTGAGTTCCTTGTAGATTTTGGATACTAGCCCTTTATCTGTCATTTGCAACTATCTTTTCCCATTCTGTCAGTTGCCTATTGGTTTTCTTGATTGTTTCCTTTGCAGTGCAGAAGCTTTTTATCTTGATGAGGTCCCAGTAGTTTATTTTTGCTTTCATTTCCCTTGACCTTGGGGATATGTCAAGTAGGAAATTACTGTGGTTGAGGTCAAGGAGATTATTTCCTACTTTCTCCTCAAGGATTTTGTTGTTTTCCTGTCTCACATTCCGTTCCTTCAGTCATTTTGAGTTTATTTTGTGTATGGTGTAAGAAAGTGGTCTAGTTTCATTCTTCTGCATGTTGCTGTCCAGTTCTCCCAGCACCACCTGCTAAAGAGGCTGTCTTTTTTCCATTGGATACACTTTCCTGCTTTGTCAAAGATTAATTGGTTGTACATTTTTGTACAGGGATCATTTATCTCAAATCTATAGTTTTGCGTTTCTTTTCCTGAGTTCGTTTATAGAGGTATATGGAAAGAAACTAGTTGGGAATCAGTTCTGTTTCTGCCCTTTGACCATGAGCAATTTACATAACTTCCTTTGCATTGACATTCTCACCTGTAATTGGAAAACTCTTATGGTCTTTTTCTCTAACCTGTATTATTTTGGGGAGAAGGATTTACCTATATCTGCTGTGATTTATGCTTCTCTTTTTAAATTAACATTTTACATATGATTTAGGCATAATTTATTATGTTTAACATTGTTTAACTATTGCTTGCCTATAAAATAAATATCTATCTACTTATGTGTAACAGTGTCCACATCTGTTCATTTGTATCTATATAAATAAATATATGTGTGACTAAAAATAGAGAGACTTGAATTAATTAACTTTGGCCATTCAGTATTGATTTAATTTATCAATATTTCTTGAAAAAATACATTACTTAATAGCTATAAAGTTTTAAAATATCTGGCTCATATTAATAGTGGAGTAAATTATTATTAATTATAATATTTAATCCTGCAGAGTTTGGACATATGACTATATTTGTGTTTTCTGTGTGCTCAAATTTATAGAAGGATATATTTTTGGTTTGATAATGGAAGCCAAGGAAAATTACTTCAATGATTGTAGAAATCTAGCATGCTTTATTCAGTATCAGAAAAAAAAAAAGCAGTAGTAAAGAGATTGCATGCATTGTGGTTTTTAACATCCTAGAGATTTCATCATTTATGTAGAGAAGAGATAAGGCTCTAAGAAGATGATAGGGCTAGAAATTCCACTTTTATTCAGGCAAAACCTAATATCAGCCTAACATGCTACATCTAGGAAGCAATGACACTTTTCAGACTAGCCTTAGAGACAGTGGTAGGGACTTACTGTTAGCGTTTTCTCACCAGGCCATCCTTTATTCCTGCAGCCTTGACCACCTACTAGATAGCGTTTCAGATTTCATGCTCCCTACAGGTTCCAATACAGCTTGTCTATTGATTTTCAGGAGGGCATCAGCTAAATCTAGGATATATTAATGAGTCTGTGTGTGTGCATGAGTGTGAATGAAAGAGAGAGAAACACAGAGGAAAACAAAGACAGAGGGAGATGGACAGAGACACAGAGAGAGACAATTATAAAAATATTTGTTTACTTTCCTCCTTTTTATTTTTTGTTTTTCAATTATGGGATTTCTGGCTGGTCAACATAGTCACTCCAGTGCTTTCAACCATCATATCTTATAATCAAACTCTGACACTTCACATATCTGGCTGGGAATCACTTCCCTAGTCTTGAGTGATGATTTGAAAAATTCCCATTTACACTAAGTGACTCACTTATGTAGGAAAGAAAAGAAGTTAAACAAGATTAGAATGGCATCATCATAACATAGATTATATAATCTAGTTTCTTTTATTTTAATTTGGTAAAGAAGTGAATCAAGACTATGAAATTATATAAGATATGTAAATAATTTAATTTAGTATTTGATACACAATTTATGCATAATTGTCATCTTCATGGTGAAATAACTTGAACCCCTACTAGGATATTCCTGGAGTATTTTATTTACTTACAGATAACTTTAATTTAGCTTTTACTTTTTAAATTAAATTTTATTTTGAATGCATTTGCTACCCAGTAAAATTTTTTTTATTTTTAATTGTATTTATTTATTTAGTTAGTTTTTTTGAGAGACATAGACAGACAGCCTGAGCAGGGGTGATCAGAGAGAGAGAAAGACACAGAATCTGAAACAGGCTCCGGGCTCTGAGCTAGCTGTCAGCACAGAGCCTGACACAGGGCTTAAACCCACAAACCATGAGATCATGACCTGAGCTCAAGTCCAATGCTCAACTGACTGAGCCACCCAGGTGCCCCCAAGTAAAAATTTTTAAAAGATTTTTTTAATGTTTATTCATTTTTGAGAGAGAGAGAGACAGAGCATGAGTGGGGAAGGGGCAGAGAGAGAGGGAGACACTGAATCTGAAGCAGGTTTTAGGTTCTGAGCTGTCAGCACAAAGGCCAAAGCAAGGCTGGAACTCAGGAACTGTGAGATAATGACCCGAGCTGAAGTCCGAGGCTTAACCAACCGAACTACCCAGCATCCCCAATCCAGTAAAAAATGTTTATTGTCTATCTTTATTAAAATATTAATAGGTAAAACACAGCAGTGCCTTCATCTTCTGTCTGCCTAGACTAGAGATTTGTGTTCTCCTACAAGCGTTAATTTTCAATACTTACAAGTTAAGTAATGATGATCTTTTCATTTATTTATTCATTCAGTTCATTCAACAAATATTTATTTGTCCACTACATGGCAGGAACTTTCTTAGATGCTGCAAACAGAGCTGAGACATAAGTTCTTGTTCTCATGTAGTTAACATTCAACCAGGAGCAAACAAAACATTAAAAGATTATTATATACCATGTTAATAAGAGCTATGAAGAATAAGCTGCTTAGTGGCATGGGCTATAGTGAGGGTGGATCAGGGAACTATTTTAGATCAGGAAGTATTTGAGCAAGGATCTAAATGAAGTAATTAAAAATTCAATATATTAGGAGGAAAAATTCAAACCATAGGAAATATACATGTAAACATAGTTGAGTTGCAAGCATGACTGGCATATTCAAGGATGTGAAAGGGGACCAGTGGCTGAGGCCCAGTTAATGAAGAGAGGAGAGGTAGGTCAACGAGATAACCCTAAGTGCAGTCATGTAAGACCCCACACACCAGGATAAGGGCCTGAGTGAACCACAGATTTGTGGGAGGGTTTTTACCAGGAAATTGATATGATTTTATGTATATCTTTATTTCAGAATAATTATTGCTATTTTAAAAATAACCATGACATAACATCAGCTAGAAAAAATGTATAATCAAGAAGAGTCTAATTCTAAAATAATACATTAACTGGTGCTTTGTCCAATGTTTGCTCCATATCAAATCTTCTCAGCATAGAGCTGGATAATTTTAGTCATCTTCCACCCAACATCTTAATTATTGTTAGCAAAAGATAATTGTTAATATTTTGCTTTTATAACATTAAAAGAAGATAAACAATTATAGGTAGAATATATTTTTATTTTTTTCTAAAATTTAAGTCAAGGACATTTAGCTAATATGTGTTTTTAATTGTTATAGAATAATCAACATAGAAATTCATCTACTAACTCGAGAAAATGATTTTTAGTTTTTAAATATTTATTTATTAATGTTTTATTTATTTTTGATACAGACAGAGACAGAGCATGAGAGGGGGAGGGGAAGAGAGAGAAAGAGACACAGAACCAGAAGCAGGCTCCAGGCTCTGAGTTAGCTGTCAGCACAGAGCCTGAAGCGGGGCTCGAACCCACGAACGTGAGATCTGACCTGAGCCGAAGTCAGAGGCTTAACCGACTGAGCCACCCAGGTGCCCCGATATTTACTTATTTTTGAAAGAGGTAGATAAGGGGAGGGGTAGAGAGAGAGGAAGACAGATAATCCAAAGCAGGCTCTGAGCTGACAGCAGAAAGCCCAATGCAGGGCTTGACTCATGAACCATTAGATCATGACCTGAGCTAAAGTCAGACGCAGAACCAACTATGGCACTGGAGAAAATATTTTTTTATGCATTGAACAATTTTCTGAATTAGAAGAGCTCTACTGTGGGGTGCCTGGGTGGCTCAGTCAATTAAGCGGCTGACTTCAGCTCAGGTCATGATCTCACAGCTCATGATTTCTAGCCCCATGTCAGGCTCTGTGCTGAAAGCTCAGAGCCTGGATCCTGCTTCAGATGCTGTGTCTCCCTTTCTGTCTGTCCCTCCCTCCCTCCCACTCTCTCTCTCTGTCTCTCAAACAATGAATATTTAAAAAAATTAAAAAAAAACAGAAAAGCACTATTGTGATTTGATTTTAGTTCATATTTTCTGATATAATATTCCTCCTTATTAAAAACTTTCCATGCTAAATCTGTCTTTATGGCTTTATTTTTTAGTTTCCCTAATTAATTTTAATTGTACCAAAGTGAAAGAAAGTCACATACTCGGATGCAAGGCTGTCGGTTATGCTTACCAGGCACAAAGTATGAAATAGAACATAGTCTCTCTCCTCAATGTACTGATATTTAGTAGAAAAGAACACACATAACACAGAATTATCATAACAGTATGTATACAGTGAAAAATATAAGAGATGACAATTTTCTCTAACTGGTTGTAGACTTATTAAGGTGCTCCTTTCTTTAAAATAGAAACATAATTTTTAGAATTATTCAGTAATATTCTTTTTTGTTTTTCCATTAGATAGAATATTCTTTTCAGACCGAATATATACATACACATATCACACATATAAATTTTTAAAAATTGAATATATTAGAACTATAAAATTTAAGTAGATATATCTGTTAGTAAAACTATGTGAAATGCTTGTTTTATTGGCATAATTCCAGGTTGTTTAAGTTGTTTCAAGACAACTGACCTACAACATGAACAAATAATCATAATCTCATTGAATGGCTATATGAATAGTGAAAGATATTGCTCATCAATGAAAAGATGTAGTAGAGAAAATTCACAATATTAGGGAGGTAATTCAATGAATAAAATATAAAAGGTGAACTACGAAAGTAACCTGTAACAAGTTGAATTGCTTTGAATATTATTTGTTCCAAATCACACTTGCAAAGATAACCATGATCAATAAATATAACTAAATAAACCAGAGAAGTTTTGTAGTATTTTCAACTTAAATTCTTTGGGACTCGTATTCTAGTGAAATTTGATTCTTCTTTCTTTAAAATGTATATTGACTTGATTGTTTTGGTTTTTAAAGAAAATCTGATCCCCAGTTTATTGCAAAATCATCAATGCTTGGTGCCTATATATTCATGTGTTTAGACTTAGTACTATTTGTACAGAAAGGAATATGACAGAATAAATAAAATAAATCTAAGAATAATAGGAATTTCTTACATACAAAAAGATACAATCACACATATGTGTGTGTTGAAAGATGCATTTACCTGCTTGCTTTTATTTGCATAAAAGTAAATCCTGTTTTTGTGTTTTATATCTGACCTCTTATTTACATGGCTTTTTAAACATGATTATTTAATTTTGAGAGAGAGATAGAGACAGAATATGAGTGGGAGACGGATCAAGAGCAATGGAGACACAGAATGCAAAGCAGGTTCCAAGCTCTGAGCTGTCAGCACAGAGCCCAGTGCAGGGCTGGAACCCACGAACTGTGAGATCATGACCTGAGCCGAAGTCGGACGCTTAACTGACTGAGCCACCCAAGCGCCTCTACATGGCTTTTTAAGATGAGGCATATAAGAGACATGGTTATCCCACATTTTATTATTTTAAGTATAAGCAACAATATAGAGAAGCAATACATATATCATTATATTATCCAGGGAAGTTGGCTTTATAATCTTTCCCAAACTAAAATAATAAAGAGTGAGCACTTATTGACAGTTTATGATGATTTACACACTGGGCTAAACATTTACATGCTTGAAATTAATAATCTTTCTCAACATCTCAAATAAGTAAGCAGTATTATAGTTTTCATTTTACCTATGGGAAATTTGAGGCTCAAAGAGGATGTGTAATTTTCCGAAGATCACACAGCTCTTACGGGATATACAATTCGTATTCTACCATACAATAGGTATTCCACAAATACTTTTGTGGAAGTATTGTTATTTCTCATTTTGAGTGAAGCCATATACTTACCTCTGTACTGGTAAATGGGTTTTAAGCAAGGGTTTATGGTTTTAGAAGCAGAGAATCGAAGTTGGTAACTTGGCTGTCATGACCACTTGACGGCCTTGGTGATGCTCTTCACAAGGTCATCTCAAAGACAATGACTTGACTCAGATCCAGATCCTAGAGTTTTTCTTAAACTCTTACATGTTTTCTGGTCTAATATGTTGAGGGTGGGGTAACAGGTCTATTTCACCCAATACATGAGATTCAGGGCAAATAGATTCAGAAGAGAAACATTTGATTCTACTATCCAAATTTGAAACTTAATAGTGTTCTGTAGTGATAGGTTTTTAGAGAAACTTCTTTAAATGGAAGACAGTTTGGATAGATTATTATTTACTTTTGAAGATTTTTTAAGGTTGCGGGGGACCAGCCCACGCACCAGAGTCTAAGGGTCCCTGAGTAGGGGGTTGGTGTCGGCGAAATATCTACAAGAAAGAACACAGACAACATGAATGGTGGAAGAGACCACACTTTACTGTGAAACTTGGTGTCTTATATACCATAGGTGATTACATCTTTCTTTTAATGATTACATTGTTTGCAACTTCTTAGGAATCTCATGTTTCAAAAAAGATCATTGTTTTCATGGAAGAGAGAACAGAAAGTCAAAGACAGG